>NC_042957.1:41235399-41505399 GCF_901001165.1 Salmo trutta
CAAGAGTAGGCAACACTTCATAATTAACGCAACAGTTTTTGTGACAAAAATTGCCCTGTGGGCAATTTACCCCAATAGAAAATTATATCATAGGGTTTCACAGAAGTGTCCCTATTTTTGTGCTTAGGGTCATTGTCCTGTGAACCTTCAATCAAATTTTATTGGTCACATACAGTGCCTTGCGAAAGTATTCACCCCCCTTGGTATTTTTCCTATTTTGTTGCATTACAACCTGGAATTAAAATATATTTTTTTGTGGGTTTGTATCATTTGATTTACACAACATGCCTACCACTTTGGTTTTCTTTTTGTAGTCCGTGATTGTCTGTAGACCCTGCCACATACGTCTTGTGTCTGAGCCATTGAATTGCGACTCCACTTTGTCCCTATACTGACATTTTGCTTGTTTGATTGCCTTGCGGAGGGAACAACTACACTGTTTATATTCAGCCATATTCCCCGTCATCTTTCCATGGTTAAATGCGGTGGTTCGCGCTTTCAGTTTTACGCGAATGCCGTCATCTATCCACGGTTTCTGGTTAGGGTAAGTTTAAATTGTCACAGTGGGTACACCATCTCCTATGCACTTCCTTATAAATCTCCTATGCACTTCACTCACCGAATCAGTGTACAGTGGGGGGAAAAGTATTTGATCCCCTGCTGATTTTGTACATTTGCCCACTTACAAAGAAATGATCAGTCTATAATTTTAATGTTAGGTTTATATGAACAGTGAGAGACAGAATAACAACAAAAAAATCCAGAAAAACGAATGTTAAAAATGTTATAAAATGATTTGCATTTTAATGAAGGAAATAAGTATTTGACCCCTCTGCAAAACATGACTTAGTGCTTGGTGGCAAAACCCTCGTTGGCAACCACAGAGGTCAGACGTTTCTTGTAGTTGGCCACCAGGTTTGCAGACATCTCAAGAGGGATTTTGTCCCACTCCTCTTTGCAGATCTTCTCCAAGTCATTAAGGTTTCAAGGCTGACGTTTGGCAACTTCAACCTTCAGCTCCCTCCACAGATTTTCTATGGGATTAAGGTCTGGAGACTGGCTAGGCCACTCCAGGACCTTAATGTGCTTCTTCTTGAGCCACTCCTTTGTTGCTTTGGCCGTGTGTTTTGGGTCATTGTCATGCTGGAATACCCATCCACGACCCATTTTCAATGCCCTGGCTGAGGGAAGGAGGTTCTCACCCAATATTTGACAGTACATGGCCCCGTCAAATGATGCGGTGAAGTTGTCCTGTCCCCTTAGCAGAAAAACACTCCAAAAGCATAATGTTTCCACCTCCATGTTTGACGGTGGAGATGGTGTTCTTGGGGTCATAGGCAGCATTCCTCCTCCTCCAAACACGGCGAGTTGAGTTGATGCCAAAGAGCTCCATTTTGGTCTCATCTGACCACAACAATTTCACCAGTTGTCCTCTGAATCATTCAGATGTTCATTGGCAAACTTCAGACAGGCATGTATATGTATTCTTGAGCAGGGGGACCTTGCAGGCGCTGCAGGATTTCAGAGCTTCACGGCGTAGTGTGATACCAATTGTTTTCTTGTTGACTATGGTCCCAGCTGCCTTGAGATCATTGACAAGATCCTCCCGTGTAGTTCTGGGCTGATTCCTCACCGTTCTCATGATCATTGCAACTCCACAAGGTGAGATCTTGCATGGAGCCCCAGGCCGAGGGATATTGACAGTTCTTTTGAGTTTCTTCCATTTGCGAATAATCGCACCAAATGTTGTCACCTTTTCACCAAGCTGCTTGGTGATGGTCTTGTAGCCCATTCCAGCCTTGTGTAGGTCTACAATCTTGTCCCTGACATCCTTGGAGAGCTCTTTGGTCTTGGCCATGGTAGAGAGTTTGGAATCTGATTGATTGCTTCTGTGGACAGGTGTCTTTTTTACAAGTAACAAGCTGCGGTTAGGAGCACTCTCTTTAAGAGTGTGCTCCTAATCTCAGCACATTACCTGTATAAAATACACCTGGGAGCCAGAAATCTTTCTGATTGAGAGGGGGTCAAATACTATTTCCCTCATTAAAATGCAAATAAATGTATAACATTTTTAACATGCGTTTTTCTGGACTCTTTTGTTGTTACTCTGTCTCTTACTATTCAAATAAACCTAACATTAAAATTATAGACTGATCATTTCTTTGTCAGTGGGCAAACATACAAGATCAGCAGGGGATCAAATACTTTTTTCCCCCACTATATAAATCGATATTATTCTCTGAGGCTACTCGGAAAATATCCCAGTCCGCGTGATCAAAACAATCTTGAAGTGTGGATTCCGATTGGTCAGACCAGCATTGAATTGCTCTTTTCACCGGTACATCCTGTTTGAGATTCTGCCTATAGGACGGGAGGAGCAAATTAGTCAGATTTGCCGAAAGGAGGACGGGGTAGGGCCTTGTATGCATAGCGGAAGTTAGAGTAGCAGTAATCCAGTGTATTGCCCGCATGTGTGTCACAATCAATATGCTGATAGAATTTAGGTAGCCTTGTTCTCAAATTTGCTTTGTTAAAATCCCCAACTACAATAAATGCAGCCTCTGGATATATGGTTTCCAGTTTGCATAGAGTCCAGTGAAGTTCTCTGAGGGCCATCGTGGTATCGGCTTAAGGGGGGATATACATGGCTGTGACAATAACTGACGAGTATTCACTTGGGAGATAATATGGTCAGCATTTGATTGTGAGGAATTCTAGGTCAGGTGAAGAAAAGGACTTGAGTTAATGTATGTTGTTACGATTACACCTTGAGTCGTTAACCCCTGTGCGGGACGGACATCCAGCGAGAAATCCTATCGCCATTAGCATAACAAAATGTACGATTTTTTTTTTTTTCATTTGTTTTTTCAAATTATATCGTTTTATAGATACACCTCTCCTGAATCGAACCACGTTGTCCGATTTCAAAAAGGCTTTACAGCAAAAGCAAAACATTAGATTATATTAGAGGAGTATATCGTAAAAGTAGCCACATAGCCATTTTCCGACCAACCACATGCATCACAAATAACCAAAAAACAGCTAAATGCAGCACTAACCTTTGACAATCTTCATCAGATGACACACCTAGGACATCATGTTACACAATACATGCATTATTTTGTTCGATAAAGTTCATATTTATATATAAAAACAGCATTTTACATCGGTGCGTAACGTTGACTAACTATTTTCCCTCAAATGCATACGATGAAACAACGCTACAATTTACTAAATTACTATTCGAAAACATTTTTAAAATGTAATATTGTCATTCTAAGATTTATAGATTAATATCTGTTGAAAGCACCTGTAATGCCAGATTTAAAAATAACTTTACTGGGTAATCACACTTTGCGATAAAAGGGGATGCGATACTCAGAACAATAGGCTACCAATAGCAATAGGCTAGCCATCTTGGAACAATCGCATATCAAATCTAGTCTTGTATACTATTGTCAATAATCCCTTACCTTTGATTATCTTCATCCTTAGGCACTTCCAGGAATCCCAGGTCCACAACAAATGTATTTTCGTTCGAAAAAGTTCATCCTTTATGTTCCATTAGCTTGTTGTTGTTAGCGCGTTCTGAAGGCTGCACCAAAAGTTCCGACGTGCGCGGGGCTACTCTTTCAACAAAATGCATTTTTTTCTTATTTAGGTTCGTTCAAACATGTCAAACGTTGTATAACATAAATCTTAAGCGCCTTTTTCAACTAGAGCTCCAATAAGATTCGAGGGGGACGATTGCATTGTGTTTCAAAACGTTTCGAAAGGGGAGGGTAACCAGGGGCGCCGGCGTCATAATGGTGATGGCCCTCTCCGTGTGACCACGTTCCACAGCGTGTCATTCTGTCAGTTTTCACAGTAGGAGACTCAAATCACTTTGTAAAGACTGGGGACATCTAGTGGAAGCAATAGGAAGTGCTCAATTAACCATAGCTCACGGTGTGATTAATAGGCAACGTGATGAAGTTGAGTTCGCAATTCAGAATTCCACTTCCTGTTTCGATCTGTCTTGGGGTTTTGACTGCCATATGAGTTCTGTTATACTCACAGACACCATTCAAACAGTTTTAGAAAAGTTTTCTATCCACAAGTATTAATTATATGCATATCCTAGCTTCTGAGTTTGAGTAGTAGGCCGTTTAAAATGGGCACAAATTTTTTTCAAAATGCGCTGTGGCGCCCCCTATCCTAGGCGACCGTCAAGAGGTTAATCATGAAGCATACACCCCCGCCCTTCTTCTTCCCGGAGAGATGTTTATTTCTGTCGGCGCGATGCACAAAGAATCCCGGTGGCTGTACCGACTTCGACAACATATTCCGAGAGAGCCATGTTTCCGTGAAACAGAGTATGTTACAATCCCTGATGTCTCTCTCGAAAGCAACCCTTGACTGAATTCGTCTACCTCTATCAGGTATGAAGGTAAGACCCAGATGCAGACCACGTCAAATAAACAATGGTTTAATTTTCCAGCAGGGGCAAGCAATAGACAGGTCAAGGCATTCAGGGGTCAGTAAACCAGAGGTGGGGTAATGGTACCGGGTGGCAGGCAGGCTCAGGATCAGAGTAAAGCAGAGGTCGGTAATCCAGTGGGGGGCAAAGGTACAGGTCGGCAGGCAGGCTCAGGGGCAGGCAGAGTGGTCAGGCAGGTGGGCTCGGAGTCAGGACAGGCAAGGGTCAAAACCAGGAAGGTGAGAAAAGAGAGACTGGAAAAACAGGAGCTGAGGCACGAAACGCTGGTTGACTTGAACAAACAAGACGAACTGGCAACAGACAAACAGAGAACACAGGTATAAGTACACAGGGGATAATGGGGAAGATGGGTGACACCTGGAGGGGGGTGGAGACAATCACAAAAACAGGTGAAACAGATCAGGGTGTGACAACCTCATTATCTAGAGACTGGACATTGGCAGGTAATATACGGGTAATATACTCGGAAGCGGTGTGTGAGGTGTATAAGTCTGACCACCGTCTACCTCTTCTGCGGCAACGTTGTTTTTTGGTTGGCCTCTGGAATCAGATCAAATGCCCTGGGTGGTGGTACGAACAAAGGATTCGCTTCGGGAAAGTCGCATTCCTGGTCGTAATGTTGGTAAGTTGATGTTGCTCTGATATCCAATAGTTCTTCCTGGCTGTATGTAATAACACTTAAGATTTTCTGGGCTAACGATGTAAGAAAATATACATAAATAATGCATAAAAAAAATACTGCATAGTTTCCTAAGGACTAGAAGCGAGGTGACCCTCTCTGTCGGCGCCATCTTGCATCAGAGAGGAACAATGAAAAAATGCATTGGAACTGGCTTCAAGGTCAAGAGTTGAGTTTGAGGGTTCTTACGATTCTGTGCTTCCAACTTTGTGGCAACAGTTTGGGGAAGGCCCTATCCTGTTTCAGCATGACAGTGCACAAAGCGAGGTCCATACAGAAATGGTTTGTTGAGATTGATATTGAAGAACTTTACTGGCCTGAACAGAGCCCTGACCTCAACCCCGTCGAACACCTTCGGGATGAATTGGAACGCCGACTGCGAGCCAGGCCTAATCGCCCAAAATCATAGTCCGACCTCACTAATGCTCTTGTGGCTGAATGGAAGCAAGTCCCCGCAGCAATGTTCCAACATCTACTGGAAAGCCTTCCCAGAAGAGTGGAGGCTGTTATAGTAGCAAAGGGGGGACCAACTCCATATTAATGCCCATGATTTTGGAATGAGATGTTTGACGAGCAGGTGTCCACATAGTTTTAGTCATGTAGTGTAGGTAAGAGGAGAAACAAAGAGATGTAAAGATGAAGAGTCTTAATTTGATCACTCTTTTGTTGCTGAGAATGTTCCTGCACTGCATGAAATGCAGATGAGCTTCATGATTTACACAAATTCACTGAAAACCTGCACTAACACATGGTTATATTAACAGTAATGCACTTTTCATGTAGCCTAATTGACCTTCGGTCAAGCAACATTGTGGACTAAATGTTTAAATGCTGCAGGATTATTTTCCTGCTCGAGTACTCGTCAAATTAAGATTTGTAAGAGAAGGGATGGAATATGTATGAGGGAGAGAGCTTACATAGACGACAAGCTGAGAAAGCAGAAGAACGTAGCCTACAGTATAATACTTGCCTGTGGTGATTTTGTATCTTTCAGCAAGTCTCCTGAAATCCCCCACAAATCCCCACTCTCAAACTCAAATTCAAAGTTTCAGATATTGAGCCTGAAGCCTAGATAGCCAAAAATACACTACTGTAACATTCTATCCAGAATGGATACAAGTACATTTGTGAGTTCTGTTATTTCAGACCATGTATGCCTAGATATGTTAAAAAATAAGTTTGAATAACCTGTAAGACTAGTCATGCTGTAAGGTTATGGTGTGTGGTCATTGTACTATATGTCATAGTTCTAGTTCCATTGGCTCATTTGCCATCACATAGGGATGTGAGCGATGCAAGCCTTAAAGCAGTGTGTGACTCAACATTGATTACTTATAACAACCATATGACGCTGACTGTAAGCTTATGAGATGATATAACTTGTGTGTTCTTGCACTCACCCTTGAATTCACTCTCTCTGAAGTTTGGAATGCCTTACTTCATTCAGAAAACAGGACCCATCTTTTTATTGGTTTTATGGGCATGGTTCTGAATACGTAATTTGCTTGCTAGCACATCATTTGTCCACCAGAGGGAAGCAATGGGCTTCACTATTTCTCTATGGGAATGACTGCAGACCATGGACATAAAGCCAGGTGCCCTCAGCTACAGTAGGCTATCATCCACACTGGGAGTCACAGTATTGTTATCACAGCCAGTGCTATTTATAAAAGCCCTGATTCAGCTCCAGAAAACTATCCATTCTGAAAAAAGTTGTGGTGTGACATTTAATGTGGACCCAAGGAGAAGAGGGGTGTCAGGGAGAATGTTCCTTTTTAGGTACTAGGACTACTGGGACTAAAGGAATTCACCATCACACAGCCCAATATACAACAGGCTTCTATGGGGATGTAGTGATTGTAGATATAAATCAACTAAGTCAAATCATAATAATGTTGATGATGACGTTAGGCATCATTATTATGATGAGGTGATCTGTTTTATCATATAATAATATATGCCTTTTATCCAAAGCGACTTACAGTAGTGCGTGCATCCATTTTCGTACCCGCAAAACATCAGTCTCAACGTCAACAGTGAAGAGGCGACTCCGGGATGCTGGCCTTCTAGGCAGAGTTCCTCTGTCCAGTGTCTGTGTTATTTTGCCCATCTTAATCTTTTCTTTATTGGCCAGTCTGAGATATGGCTTTTTCTTTGCAACTCCGCCTTGAAGGCCAGCATCCTGGAGTCACCTCTTCACTGTTGACGTTGAGACTGGTGTTTTGCGGGTACTATTTAATGAAGCTGCCAGGTGAGGACTTGTCAGGCGTCTGTTTCTCAAACTAGGCACTCTAATGTACTTGTCCTCTTGCTCAGTTGTGCACCCACAAACGCTGATTCTCCAGATACTCAACTAGTCTAAAGAAGGCCAGTTTTATTGCTTCTTTAATCATCACCACAGTTTTAAGCTGTCCTAACATAACTGCAAAAGGGTTTTCTAATGATCAATTAGCCTTTTAAAGTGATAAACTTGGATTAGCTAACCCAACGTGCCATTGGAACACAGGAATGATGGTTGATGACAATAGGCCTCTGTACGCCTATGTAGATATTCCATACAAAATCTGCCGTTTCCAGCTACAATAGTAATTTACAACATTATCAATGTCTACACTGTATTTTTGATCATTTTGATGTTATTTTAATGGACCAAAAATGTGCTTTTCTTTTAAAAACAAGGACATTTTAATGTGTGTGTTTGCATGCTTAGTAAGACAGCTACATTGAGATATCCTATAATCGTGCTCAATGCCACTGGCCCCTCGCCTATCTGTCGGACTGGTCAGGGCACTGGGATGATTCTGTGTGTGTGGCTAATACACATCTAGACCCAGAGAGCCAACAGCACCATTTGTACCATACTACAATTAGAGATAAAAAAGATTACTTTGGCCTAGATTTTATCCGATGAAGTGTTAACCCGGCGATAGCCGACACCCGCATAGCTGGTGTTTCGGTGGTGTTGGAGGTGCAACTGTGTTAGAGCTGTAAAATCAGAGCGGCTAATTGTGCGGTCAATGTCATTATATCACAAATCAAATCAAATTTTATTGGTCGCATACACATATGTTCCTAGCTTCAACAGTGCAGTAATATCTAACGATACACAACAATACATACAAATCTAAAAAGTAAAAGAACAAAATTTATATAAATATGTACATACTTTTGGTCATGCAATGTATGTAAACACCTGCTCCTTGAACATCTCATTCCAAAATCATGAGCATTAATATGGAGCTGGTCCCCTCTTTGCTGCTATAACAGCCTCCACTCATCTTGGATGGCTTTCCACTAGATGTTGGAACATTGCAGCGGGGACTTGCTTTCATTCAGCCACAAGAGCATTAGTGAGGTCGGACTATGATGTTGGGCGATTAGGCCTGGCTCGGCGATCTAATTTATCCCAAAGGTGTTCGATGGAGTTGAGGTCAGGGTTCTGTGCAGGCCAGTCAAGTTCTTCCACACAGATCTCAACAAACCATTTCTGAATGGAACACGCTTTGTGCACGGGGGCTTTGTCATGCTGAAACAGGACAGGGCCTTCCCCAAACTGCTGCTACAAAGTTGGAAGCACAACATCGTTTAGAATGTCATTGTATGCTGTAACGTTAAGATTCCCCTTCACTGGAACTAAGGGGCCTAGCCTGAACCATGAAAAACAGACCCAGACCATTATTCCTCCTCCACCAAACTTAGGGCAGGTAGCGTTCTCCTGGCATCCGCCAAACCCAGAATCGTCTGTCGGACTGCCAGATGGTGAAGCGTGATTCATCACTCCAGAGAATGCGTTTCCACTGTTCCAGAGTCCAATGGCGGCGAGCTTTACACCACTCCAGCCGACGCTTGGCATTGCGCATGAAGCTCCTGATGTTCAGTTCTTGTGCTGACGTTGCTACCAGAGGCAGTTTGGAACTAGGCTGTGAGTGTTGTAACCGAGGACAGACGATTTGTATGCACTACGCGCTTCAGCACTCGGCGGTCCTGTTCTGTGAGCTTGTGTTCGCGGCTGAGCCGTTGTTGCTGAGCCGTTGTTGCTCCTAGACATTTCCACTTCAGAATAACAGCAATTATGGTTGACTGAGGCAGCTCTAGCAGAACAAAACTTGACAAACTGACTTGTTAGAAGGGTGGCATACCATGACAGTGCAAAGTTGAAAGTCACTGAGCGCACCAGTAAGGCCATTCTACTGCCAATGTTTGTCTATGGAGTTTGCATGGCAGTGTGCTCGATTTTATACACCTGTCAGCAACGGGTGTGGCTGAAATAGCCAAATCCACTCATTTGAAGGGGTGTCCACATACTTTTGTGTATATATAGTGTATGTGATGGGATATATAGACAACACGGACAGTTTATGGATTGAATAAGTAGTATATCTGAAGAATACATAGGACAGAATAGTTATGTGCAGTTGAAGTCGGAAGTTACATACACTTAGTTTGGAGTCATTAAAACTTGTTTTTCAACCACTCCACAAATGCCTTGTTAACAAACTATAGTTTTGGCAAGTCGGTCAAGACATATACTTTGTGCACAACACAAGTAAGTTTTCCAACACTTTCTTACAGACAGATTATTTCAATTATAATTCACTATATCACAATTCCAGTTGGTCAGAAGTTTAAATACACTAAATTGACTGTGCCTTGGAAAATTCAAGAAAAGGATGTCATGGCTTTAGAAGCTTCTGATAGGCTAATTGATGACATTTGAGTAAATTGGAGGTGTACCTGTGGATGTACTTCAAGGCCTACCTTCAAACTCAGTGCCTCTTTGCTTGACATCATGGGAAAATCAAAAGAAATCATCCAAGTCAAATATTTGTAGACCTCCACAAGTTTGGTTCATCCTTGGGAGAAATTTTTGACCCAAGTTAAAGGTAATGCTACCGAATACTAATTGAGTGTATGTAAACTTCTGACCCACTGTGAATGTGATGAAATAAATAAAGGCTGAAATAAATCATTCTCTATTACTATTCTTCAAATGAAGTGGTGATCCTAACTGACAGGAAATTTTACTAGGATTAAATGTCAGGAATTGTGAAAAACTGAGTTTAAATGTAATTGGCTAAGGTATATGTTTTATTTTACCAGGTAAGTTAACTGAGAACACATTCTCATTTACAGCAACAACCTGAGGAATAGTTTCAGGGGAGAGGAGGGGGACGAATTAACCAATTGTAAGCTGGGGATGATTAGGTCGCCAGATTGGGAATTTAGCCAGGACACCAGGGTTAACACCCCTACTCTTACAATAAGTGCAATGGGATCTTTAATGACCTCAGAGAGTCAGGACACCTGTTTAACATCCCATCCAAAAGACAGTGTCCCCAATCACTGCCCTGGGATATTTTTTAGACCAGAGGAAAGAGTGCCTCCTACTGGCCCTGCAACACCACTTCCAGCAGCATCTGGTCTCCCATCCAGAGACTGACCAGGACCAACCCTGCTTAGCTTCAGAAGCAAGCCAGCAGTGAGATGCAGGGTGGTATGCTGCTATGTAAATTTCTGACTTCAACTGTATATGTACAGCAATAGTTAAATAGGATAGACCTTGACTAGAATACAATATATACATATGAAGTGAATTAAACAGTATGTAAAAAATATTTAAGTGACCAGTGTTCCATGACTATGTACATAGGGCAGCAGTCTCAAAGGTGCATGTTAGAGTAACCGGTGGTAGCCGGCTAGTGACAGTGACTAAAGTTCATGGCAGGGTATCGGCTGACGGTGAATATTTAACAGTCTGATTGCCTTGAGATAGAGGCTGTTTTTCAGTCTTTCAGTCCCAGCTTTGATACAACTGTACTGACCTCACCTTCTGGATAGTACCGGGGTGAAAAGGCCGTGGCTGAGGTCCTTGATGATTTTCTTGGCCTTCCTGTGACACCGGGTGCTGTAGATGTCCTGGAGGGCAGCCAGTGTGCCATCGGTGATGCATTGGGCAGACTGCACCACGGTCTGGAGAGCCCTGCAGTTGTGTTCGGTGATACAACCCGACAGGATGCTCAGAATGGTGCATCAGTAGAATTTAGTGAGGGTCTTAGGGGCCAAGACACATGTATTCAGCCTCCTGAGATTCAAGAGTGGCTGTTGCACCTTCTTCACTACACCGTCTGTGTGGGTGGACCATTTCAGCTTGTCAGTGATGTGTATGCCGAGGAACTTTTCCACTGTGGCCCTGTCGATGTGGAAGGGGGCTTGCTCTCTCTGCTTTCTCCTGAAGTACAAAATCAGCTCCTTCGTTTTGTAGTTGTTGTGGGAGAGGTTATTTTCCCTGCATCACTCCACCAGGGCCCTCACCTCCTCCCTGTAGGCTGTCTCATCGTTGTTGGTAATCAGGCCTACCACTGTTGTGTTGTCTGCAGACTTGATTATTGAGTTGGAGATGTGCATACAGGGAGTACAGGAGGGGGCTGAGGACGCACCCTTGTGAGGCCCCTGTTTTGAGGATCAGCGTAGTGGAGGTGTTGTTGCCTACCTTCACCACCTAGGGGCGGCCGGTCCGGTAAGCCAGGACCACCCAGTTGCACAGGGTGGGGTTCAGACCCAGTGTCCCGAGCTTAATGATGAGGGTACTATGGTGTTGAAGGCTGAGCTGTAGTCAATGAAGAGCATTCTTACATAGGTATTCCTCTTGTCCAGATGGGATAGGGCAGTGTGCAGTGCGATGGCGATTGCGTAATCTGTGGAGGTGATAGGATTTTTAACTCAATGCACTTCATGATGAGAGAAGTGAGTGCTACGGGCGATAGTCATTTAGTTCAGTTACCTTTGCATTCTTGGGTACAGGAACAATGGTGGACATGTTGAAACAAGTGGGGACAACAGACTGGGATAAGGAGAGATTGAATATGGCTGTAAACACTCCAGTCAGCTGGTCTGCGTATGCTCTGACGACGCGGCAAGGTATGCCGTCTGGACCAGCAGCCTTGCGAGGGTTAACACGCTAAAATGTCTTACTCACGTTGGCCACAGAGAACGTGAGCTCATAGTCCACTCACTCATGTTAGAAGTTCAGAATGAGAAAGTGTAGGCTATATAGAAGAACGAGAAAGTAAAGGCTATTTAGAAATAATCACACTCAAACTGAAAATCATCAAATTAAGTAATAGGGATTCATATCAGCTTAATCAAGGTGTAGATTACAACATACATTCCAGTGTTCGAATTTGTAACAAGGCTGCATGGAATTATTACTAATGCGACTCGGAGCATCCAATGGCAATGTCCGCAACAGGTATAACGCCCTGGAGACGCTTGATGATTTGACAGCTCCAACACAGTTACACCTCCAACATCACCTAAATAAAAACAATTAACTTCTATGCAGTTGTCGGTTATCACAGGTTAAGGCAGGACTGATTGAATCTAGCCCCTAGGTCTGACAACATTTGTAAAACATATTGTCACCTTCAAACCTCTATGGGATCAGTGTCCCTCTGCCGGGACGGTTGAGCTAACGTGCGCTAATGTGATTAGCATGATGTTGTAAGTAACAAGAACATTTCCCAGGACATAGACATGTCTTATATGGGCAGAAAGCTTAAATTCTTGTTTATCTAACTGCACTGTCCAATTTACAGTAGCTATTACAGTGAAAAAATTCCATGCTATTGGTTCAGGAGAGTGAACAACAACAAAAAACTTTTATCACGGCAACTGGTTTGATACATTCACCTCTGAAGGTAAATAATGTACTTACATTCAGTAATCTTGCTCTAATTTGTCATCCTGAGGGTCCCAGAGATAAAATGTAGCATAGTTTTGGTTGATAAAATCAATTTTAAATTCAAATGTAGGAACTGGGTTCTAAAGTTTGAACCCCTGCTGTTTCTGTTTTGGCCAATTCGATAGACGTAAACATAACAGATAATCGATGAACCCATATGTCTTGAAAACTTGTCTCTTCCTCAAGTGTATGGCCTTAACTCTCATTGTCCTTCCCTGTCCTCCTCACTTCCACAGAGATGAATTTGTAGTTTGCATAGAGGAGTGGCCATGGAGCCCGTGTCATGCCTGAAGACCTGGCTGTAATTTCCTTGGTGGACCCATGTGAAATGGGCCAGGACCCTGCTCTCCTCTACTCATGTCTCTCTCGCGTCTCACTTTCTCTCTCTCTCCCTATCTCTCTCTCTCTCTCTCTCTCTCAATTCAATTTCAATTACATTTAAGGGCTTTATTGGCATGGGAAACATTTACATTGCCAAAGCAAGTTGAAATGGATAATAAGCTAAAGTGAAATAAACAACAGAAAATTAACAGTAAACATTACACTTCCAAAAGTTCCAAAAGAATAAAGACATTTCAAATGTCATATTATGTATATATACAAATCAAAGTCAAATCAAACTGTATTTACAAGCCCTTAACCAACAGTGCAGTTCAAGAAGAGTTAAGAAAATATTTACCAAAATAACTAAAGTAAAGAATTATAAAAAGTAACACAATAAAATAACAATAATGAGGCTATATACAGGGGGTACCGATACCGAGTCAGTGTGCGGGGGTACAGGTTAGTTGAGGTAATTTGTACATGTAGGTAGGGGTGAAGTGACAATGCATAGATAATATACAGTGATAACAATAATACAGTGTTGCAATGATGTGCAAGTAGTTAAAGTACAAAAAGGAAAATAAATACACATAAATATAGGTTGTATTTACAGTGCTGTTTTATCTTCACTGGTTGCCCTTTTCTTGTGGCAACAGGTAACAAATCTTGCTGCTGTGATTGTACACAAAATTGGATATGTTTTCGAATTCTAATTTTCTTTTTTCTTCTTTGGGGGGGGTGGATCAGCTTAATATTGCGGAAAGATTGTTGCTTCCATCAATGTAATGGTCTGCATCATTTCCAATCCCCCATATATTTTTGGGGTAAATATATATATCCATATACATACACGTACATACACATATATGTACACATATATCAATACACATACCTACAGTGAGGGAAAAAAGTATTTGATCCCCTGCTGATTTTGTAGGTTTGCCCACTGACAAAGAAATGATCAGTCTATAATTTTAATGGTAGGTTTATTTGAACAGTGAGAGACAGAATAACAGCAAAAAAATCCGAAGTGACTTGCATTTTAATGAGGGAAATAAGTATTGGACCCCCTCTCAATCAGAAAGATTTCTGGCTCCCAGGTGTCTTTTATACAGGTAACGAGCTGAGATTAGGAGCACACTCTTAAAGGGAGTGCTCCTAATCTCAGTTTGTTACCTGTATAAAAGACACCTGTCCACAGAAGCAATCAATCAGATTCCAAACTCTCCACCATGGCCAAGACCAAAGAGCTCTCCAAAGATGTCAGGGACAAGATTGTAGACCTACACAAGGCTGGAATGGGCTACAAGACCATCGCCAATCAGCTTGGTGAGAAGGTGACAACAGTTGGTGCAATTATTCGCAAATGGAGACACACAAAAGAACTGCCAATCTCCCTCGGCCTGGGGCTCCATACAAGATCTCACCTCGTGGAGTTGCAATGATCATGAGAACGGTGAGGAATCAGCCCAGAACTACACGGGAGGATCTTGTCAATGATCTCAAGGCAGCTGGGACCATAGTCACCAGGAAAACAATTGGTAACACACTATGCCGTGAAGGACTGAAATCCTGCAGCGCCCTCAAGGTCCCCCTGCTCAAGAAAGCACATATACATGCCCGTCTGAAGTTTGCCAATGAACATCTGAATGATTCAGAGAACAACTGGGTGAAAGTGTTGTGGTCAGATGAGACCAAAATGGAGCTCTTTGGCATCAACTCAACTCGCTGTGTTTGGAGGAGGAGGAATGCTGCCTATGACCCCAAGAAGACCATCCCCACCATCAAACATGGAGGTGGAAACATTATGCTTTGGGGGTGTTTTTCTGCTAAGGGGACAGGACAACTTCACCACATCAAAGGGATGATGGACGGGGCCATGTACCGTCAAATCTTGGGTGAGAACCTCCTTCCCTCAGCCAGGGCATTGAAAATGGGTCGTGGATGGGTATTCCAGCATGACAATGACCCAAAACACACGGCCAAAGCAACAAAGGAGTGGCTCAAGAAGAAGCACATTAAGGTCCTGGAGTGGCCTAGCCAGTCTCCAGACCTTAATCGCATAGAAAATCTGTGGAGGGAGCTGAAGGTTGAAGTTGCCAAACGTCAGCCTCGAAACCTTAATGACTTGGAGAAGATCTGCAAAGAGGAGTGGGACAAAATCCCTCCTGAGATGTGTGCAAACCTGATTGCCAACTACAAGAAACGTCTGACCTCTGTGATTGCCAACAAGGGTTTTGCCACCAAGTACTAAGTCATGTTTTGCAGTGGGGTCAAATACTTATTTCCCTCATTAAAATGCAAATCATTTTCTAACATTTTTGACATGCGTTTTTCTGGATTTTTTTTCCACTGGTCTAATGTCTAACATTTATTTGGGCTGCAATTTCTGGGGCTGGTACAGTAACTCTAATGAACTTATGGTCTGGGTCTCTGGGATTTTCATTCTTGTGGCGGTCCTCATGAGAGCCAATTTCATCATAACGCTTGATGTTTTTTGCGACTGTACTTGAAGAAGCTTTCAAAGTTCTTGACATTTTCTGTATTGACTGACCATCATGTATTAAAGTAGTGATGGACTGTCATTTCTCTTTGCTTATTTGAGCTGTTCTTGCCATAATATGGACTTGGTCTTTTACCAAATAGGGCTATCTTCTCTATACCACCCTTACCTTGTCACAACACAACTGATTGGCTCAAACGCATTAAGAAGGAAAGAAATTCCACAAATTCACTTTTAAGAAGGCACACCTGTTAATTGAAATGCATTGCAGTTGACATTGCAATCCAGGTACATAAAGCTCTTAGAGATTTACCCAGATAGACTCATAGCTGTAATCGCTACCAAAGGTGATTATAACATGTATTTACTCAGTGGGTTGAATACTTATGTAATCAAGATATGTTAGTGTTTATATTATAGTTATTTTTACAATTGTTCAATTGTTTTGTCTAGATCGTTGGCAAAAAACCCCAAATCAATATATTTTCATCACACCTTGTAAGACAACAAAATGTGGAAACAGTAAAGTGGTGTGAATACTTTCTGAAGGCACTGTACAACATGAAATAACCAAAAACATACCAAAAACAAACAAAAGCATTTTTTATTTTTTATTTGTTAAAATAACAGCAAATTGGTCATAAATACAGTGTAGACATTGTTAACCTGTTGGGGATGGGGGCAGTATTTGCACGGCCGGATAAAAAACGTACCCGATTTAATCTGGTTACTACTGCTGCCCAGTAACTAGAATATGCATATAATTGTTTGATTTGGATAGAAAACACCCTAAAGTTTCTAAAACTATTTGAATGGTGTCTGTGAGTATAACAGAACTCATATGGCAGGCCAATACCTTAGAAGATTCCAAACAGGAAGCGCTCTCTCTGACTATTTCTTGGCCTTCTTGATCATCTCTAACCAAAACAGGGGATCTCTGGCATAACGTGACATTTTCTAACGCTCCCATAGGCTCTCAGAAGGCGGCAGAACGGTGAATGATGCCTTTGCAGGCCCAGGCTGAAAAACAGTAGCGCATTTGGATAGTGGTCGATCTGAGAACAATGAGACTGGGGCGCATGCACGAGGGGACTCCATGTTTTTATTTTTTCATCTTTGAACGAAAACAGGGTTTCCCGGTCGGAATATTATCGCTTTTTTACGAGAAAAATTGCATAAAAATTGATTTTAAACAGCGTTTGACATACTTCGAAGTACGGTAATGGAATATTTTGACATTTTTTGTCACAAAACACGTCGGGCACGTCACCCGTCTTTACCCTTCGGATAGTGTCTTGAACGCACAACAAAACGCCGCTATTTGGATATAACTATGGATTATTTGGAACCAAACCAACATTTGTTATTGAAGTAGAAGTCCTGGGAGTGCATTCTGACAAAGAACAGCAAAGGTAATCAAATTTTTCTAATAGTAATTCTGAGTTTGGTGAGTACCACACTTGGTGGGTGTCAAAATAGCTAGCCTGTGATGGCCGGGCTATCTACTCAGAATATTGCAAAATGTGCTTTCACCGAAAAGGTATTTTAAAATCGGACATAGCGATTGCATAAAGGAGTTCTGTATGTATAATTCTTAAAATAATTGTTATGTTTTTTGTGAACGTTTATCGTGAGTAATTTTGTAAATTCACCGGAAGTGTTCAGTGGGAATGCTAGTCACATGCTAGTCACATGCTAATGTAAAAAGCTGGTTTTTGATATAAATATGAACTTGATTGAACAAAACATGCATGTATTGCAAACATAATGTCCTAGGAGTGTCATCTGATGAAGATCATCAAAGGTTAGTGCTGCATTTAGCTGTGGTTTTGGTTTTTGTGACATTATATGCTAGCTTGAAAAATGGGTGTCTGATTATTTCTGGCTGGGTACTCTGCTGACATAATCTAATGTTTTGCTTTCGTTGGAAAGCCTTTTTGAAATCCGACAGTGTGGTTAGATTAACGAGAGTCTTATCTTTAAAATGGTGTAAAATAGTCATATGTTTGAGAAATTGAAGTAATAGCATTTCTAAGGTATTTGAATAACGCGCCACAGGATTCCACTGGCTGTTACGTAGGTGGGACGATTTCGTCCCGCCGACCCTAGAGAGGTTAAGGGAATTAACTGGAATGGTCTCTTGTCCTATACAGACGTGGAAGCTGATAGTCAGGTTTTTCTATCCACAATCCAGACTACAATAAATGGTTTCCTAAAGAAAATCAAATCCAAACCTGGCCAAAAAAGCACTCTTCCTTGGCTAAATGGAGAAATCTGGAAATTGATGAAAGAACAAGATGATGCTCTAAAAATAGCCCTAAGATCCAAATTAGAGCATGACAGACGTAGGTTTACCATGTTGAGAAATAAGGTGATGAAAGAAATCAGACAGGCCAAGGCAAACTTTTTTATTAACATAATTGGTGAAGCAAGCGTCCCACCTAGCCCATAGAGGTTAATGTTGTAAATGACTATTGTAGCTGGAAACGGCAGATTTTTAATGGAATATCTACATAGGCGTACAGAGGCCCATTATCAGCAATGTGTTCCAATTGAGTGTTGTGTTTGCTAATCCAAGTTTATCATTTTAAAAGGCTAATTGATCATTAGAAAACCCTTTTGCAATTATGTTAGCACAGCTGAAAACTGTTGTGCTGATAAAAGAATCAAGAAAACTGGCCTTCTTTAGACTAGTTGAGTATCTGGAGAATCAGCATTTGTGGGTTCGATTAAAGGCACAAAATGGTCAGAAACGAAGAACTTTCTTCTGAATCTCGACAGTCTATTCTTGTTCTGAGAAATGAAGGTTATTCCATGCGAGAAATTGCCAAGAAACTGAAGATCTCGTACAACTCTGTGAACTACTCCTTTCACAGAACAACGCAAACTGGCTCTAACCAGAATAGAAAGAGGAGTGGGAGGCCCCGGTGCACAACTGAGCAAGAGGACAAGTACATTACATTGTCTCGTTTGAGAAACAGATGCGTCACAAGTCCTCATCTGGCAGCTTCATTAAATAGTACCCACAAAACACCAGTCTCAATGTCAACAGTGAAGAGTCCAAATTGGATATTTTTGGTTCCAACCCCCGTGTCTTTGTGAGATGCGGTGTGGGTGAACAGATGATCTCCGCATGTGTATTTCCCAAGGTAAATAATGGAGGAGGAGATGTTATGGTGTGGGGGTGCTTTGCTGGTGTCACGGTTGTCGTTGGTAATGGAGGACCAAAACGCAGCAGGTATCTGTAAGCTCATCTTGACGTTTATTAACTCAGAATGAACGTACAAAAATAACAAACAAGAGAACGAACGCTCAACAAACAGTCTGGCAAGGCACAAGGCTAAACACAGAACAATCTCTCCTTCTTGTTAAAATAGCCCTGGAGGTGTGTTGGGACAAACACACCCAACTAATATAGGACTTCCAATCAAAGGCAACACCACACAGCTGCCTTCAATTGGAAGTCCACCCCAATTAACTCAACATAGAAACAGACTACCTAGACTAAACATAGAATACATGAATCTCAAACAGTGTCCAAATACCCCCGGAATACTAAATCAAATGCCCTTACTGCAAAAACACCACCCTGAACCACATAAAACAAATACCCTCTGCCACGTCCTGACCAAACTACAATAACAATTAACCCTTATACTGGCCAGGACGTGACAGCTGGTGACACACTGTCTGTGATTTATTTCGAATTCAAGGCACACTTAACCAGCATGGCTACCACAGCACTCTGCAGCGATACGCCATCCCATCTGGTTTTGGCTTAGTGGGACTATCATATGTTTTTCATCAGGACAATGACCCAACACACCTCCAGGGCTATTTTAACAAGAAGGAGAGTGATGGAGTGCTGCATCAGATAACCTGGCCTCCACAATCCAGTTCTCAGTTATCTCATCAGGCCATAGTATAAAAATGTTGAAGGATTCTAGTTTTTAGGGAGCATAGTTTAGCTTTGGCAAGCAGCACCTTAGAGAGCAGTTGCAGTATTTGTGTTACAGTATTTTATCCAGGCTTGAAGGGATATCGTGCGAGTAGGTTGATTTCATCCCTCCTATGACACAGGAAACTGTTTTGACAATTACCAGTGCAGCAGGGCTCAAACTGAAACATCCTCCCTGGTTTATTTCTGAGTCCTCTGGCTGGGAGGCAGCAGAGTGTATACAACTGTGTGTGTACGTCACAGGAGGCTGCTGAGGGGACAACTCTTAATAATGGCTGGAATGCAGTAAATGGAACACAGAAACCATGTGTTTGATGGGTTTAATGCTATTCCTTTGATCACGTTTCAACCATTACTATCAGCCCCTCCTCCCCAATTAAGGTGCCACCGTCCGCCTATTGTGTATGTAGCTATGTGTGTTTGAGTGTGTGTGTGGGCGCACGTGCATGTGTTTGTTTGTGTGTGTGTGAGTGTGTGTATAGTATGTGAGTGTGTGTGTGTATATGCCTATTTACAGTACGCAAGTGTACAGAATGTATGTGTGTGTGTTTATATTGTGTGTGTGTGTCCAAGAGATAGGCCATCCTCTTGGGCCCAGAGCTGGGAGAGCCTACCTTTCCTAATACGTCCATGAAGCGTAGCCAGGGCCGGGGAGTGGGGAGCAGGGAGGGAGTGGCGTGCATGCAGCAGCGCTAAGATCAGGGCTATTCTGGTGCCGCCGGCCTGCCCAGTGCTGAAAGGAAAGGATTAATGAGGCAGGGCCGCTCATCACTCGTAATTAGAAACAACACTAAAAACTATTTCTGGGCCTGTTCCTATGGAGGGAACTTGACCCGTTCTGTGTTAATCAAACCCCTCTATTCCCCCTAGCCATGCAGCAGTGGATTCCTGCAGGGTTGGAGTAAATATAGGCCCATAAGTCCTGCAGCTATGTGACACAAGGTTCAATGGACGAGTGCAAATAATTCACAACTCTGCTTCGGTGCAGCGGCGACGTGACTTTTCGCATTTCAGTAGGCTGGGATAACTGGGAATAGTGCCACTCTTTATGGACTGTGTGGTAGTGTTACACTGTGGTGAAACTGTTGTTGTTATTGTTGTTGCTGGGTTATAATGTACATAACAATAAAATATTTACCCAAAATGTGTGTGCTTGCAGTCAATGCAACCAGGAAATGGAATCAAAAGGAAGAAAACACGTAAACATTTTTACAGACACAAAAACACACGCAACCCCAGATAAAACTTTTAGCCTCGGTTTATTTTAAACCTTACAAGTAGGGAAGGATTACAAAATGACAGCGCTTAAACCACAACTGTTTAAGAATAGAGAGGAGGAGAGGTTTACAGTCATAGATCCGTCATAGGGGGGAATATTAAGCAGGTCATGCAAAAAGGTGTTGTCTGGGAGAAGGCCTCCATTATAATAGCACCCTTTGTGAAAAAATAAAATCCAGCTGTCCATCCATAGGTCAGTGCAAAAATAGTAATGGATATAAATGTATGCATAGAAAAGTTGTGAATATAGAGTATATGCTTTAACTCTGGATAAGAGCGTCTGCTAAATGACTTAAATGTAAATGTAAATGTGGAACTATAGACACACTCACTGTTAAAGTACATACACTTGTATAGTGACCCCCTGTTCTCCCCAGAGTCTCCGAGCCCAAAGCAGAAACTCTTAAACAGGTCTAACCATAAACAGTCCCAAATCAAATATGACAGTTTTATATGGTTCTAATACAGAGGTGTCTTTCCAAATAAAAGCCATACACCGGAATCCCTTTCAGGGAGCTGTCACTCAAAACCGCCTTAGCGAGAGACACAAAAGTTGCCTCCCAAATGGCTACCTATTCTCTATTTAATGCACTACTTTCGACAAGTCTAATCAAAAGAAGTGCACTATGTAGGGCATGGGTAGGCAAATAGATTCAGCCGCGGCCTGATTTTTGTCAGAGCGGATGGTCGGGGGGCCAGAACATAATTTGAATAATTTGTAAACTGCAAATTGACCACAGCTAAACCCAAAAAGAGATTGCATTTGAAAAGAACAATAGTTTAACATATTGATTACATTGGGATACGATTTTTCAATTTGTGGGAATACTTGGGAACAGATGTCCTAAAGTAAACACATTTTAGCTGAATTCCTGGTCATTTTAGTCTTTTTTAACAAGAAACTAAAATCCCCCAAATCGCTGATATTGGGTGCCATTTGGAACGAGGCATAAAAGCTCGACATCCACAGTCATCGAGCAAAATTTGACAGACAGTAGAGAGTTATGAGCGTCTCTCATGAACCGTTTGTTTTCCAACCAGAGAAGAAGAATGTACAACAGTTACATTTATCAATCAAATACAAGACTGTAATTACAAATGAAAAGCAAAGATGTGCCGATAGGGAACAGATTTAGGAACCAGTGGAAGAGAAATGGGGGTTTATATTTTTTACTTAATTGGTTCAGATGTGTACTTTTTTTGCAGACGGTTATCATTTCATATACTGTAAATGTATAAGCTACAAACGTGTGGTAAACTTTTGAAGACCTGTCATATCCACGTACAGTGTTTTTATAGCACCAATTTACACCAATGTACTGTAAATGATCATAGCAACTGAAGACAGGAAGAATAGGTGAGAATTCAAAAAATATCATTTATTACCCCTATACGTACATATTTTGTGGATAGATAAATGCTTTGTACTCTCTTTAGCTGTGCAATCTCCTAAAGAGCACCTCAATTTGCTTACTTTGTCTTGTAGTCTCCCTCAACTCTCAAATGTTTTCTTGAGAGGACTATACGATGAATAATCATGAGGTTTGGGGTGCAGCAGTAGCAACAGTATGTATATAATCTATATGCAAAGTAACTTCAGTTCAAACCCCAAAGACACTGCCACACAAATATTATGATTGCGTGTGCAAAGCATATTTAAGTATACTTTTCCTCATTTATTCAGACACTAGTATATGACTCCATGTTTTGTCTTTGTTTCTGGGTCATATTCATCAATCACTAAATCAGGGATGTCCCAAAAAAATTTGCCCGGGGATTTCTTCAATGAGATCCGGAGTGCCGCACTGAAAATGTGTTATATTTCCACGTCAAAAAAATGTGCATCTAAATTTGCATCTATCCAAAATTTGAATCTATCCATCGTTTTTTCTTCTTCAAATTTTCAATACTCCCTGACTGTCTAGTTTTAATTTTGGTGAATATTAGCGAGCTGGATACAGTCAAGAAACTGTATAAATGTAGGTCCATTCGAATTTCCACAGTTTTGATTTGGTTTTAGTCATTTTAAAGTATATTGAGTTATCCCGCCCAATTTTGGACCCCCTTGTGCGCCGGACCCCTTATCCAATGAAAACTCTAATTTCCATTTTCTGTTGCGAATATTTTGAAACATTGCATGCCTTATTGAATACGACCCTGTTTTGTCTTTCGTTGTATAATCTACCATTGTTTGAGTTGTCGCACTAACGCTAATGCTAACGCTAGTTGGGGCCAAAACTGAGCATCAATATAATTAGCAGCTAAGTGGCTACACATCGCCTTGTTTGAAACAGCATGCATTATGCAAGGAAACATTTCAGTGACTCGTCTTTGATGAGATTCAAAAGCTCAGCGCGGGGTCACACACACAACCATCATAACAGAATGTTCTGCTTCAGCACAGCCTGCGTGGAAGAGGCCTAGACTATAAGTTGCTCAGGATCTCAATTATCAGATTTAGCACCAGATCAAAGTCATTTTAAAATACACATTATCTAAAGGCCTAATAGCCCAAAGTGCCATAAAAACCAAAGCAGCACAGATTCCATTAGTGAAATTTGGTTTTAAAACAAATGCTGTGACAGGCTCTTTGAAGTGAAAATGTGTGCAAACTGCCTTAATATCCTTTTGAATGTATCACAGAGTTGACTGCTGCTGCTGAAGGTTTGGTTTGCATCCGCAGGCCGTGTAGTCGACCCCAGCCTGAACGGCTGCTTCTGTCTGCATGCGATGATGGCCTGTACTGTACAGTGCCGCAAAAAGATCCAGTGGAGAAAAGATAGGTGTTAGTTAAGGCATAGATAGAGGCACTAGTACTGAGCTTGGTGTTACACGAGGTGGCAGAACAAGAGCTCCCCGTTAGCTTAGCTTAGAGGCAGGACTGGGAGGTTTCAAAATATTAGAAAGGGGTTACAGTACCTTCCTTCTACGACAGTTCTGACTTTTAACCATGACCCTTGATACAATGTCTCATTTGATGCCAGAGGCCCAATTCAAGGTCATCTCAGAGCTGTGTTATTTTGTAATGTAGTAAATTATACTCGGTCACATTCAGAGACAGGGTAAATGTATTAACATACACTATAACTATACCAAAATATATCTGGAGAGGTTAGACACTACATTAAAAGAGGGACAAGTTAGAAGCGAGGGTAAATTATTTCAAAAGAAGCACAGAATAGTCCTCAAATCTACTTTACAACTGAAGTAATACTTAAAACAGGATAACCACCATTTTGTTTGAGGAGCAATATATCTGCTTTCAGTAAACTTGTGGTACAAAGCTCTTTATGGCAGTAAATGTATTACTAAAAACAAATGGTATGGTTGATGGTGATGGGCAATGGAAAAACTCAGTTGGAAAACAAAAAACGCAGACAACGTGAATGTTTTCATGTATAGTATTTTTGAAGAGTAAACAGAATGAAACAAATATACACACACAACTGAGACACTTCAAAAAAAATATAACTATTTTGTCAATCTAATTTGTGCCAAACGTAACAGCTCAATTGTATGTGCCAAAAAATACGGAATTGACAACAACAATAAAAAAAATAAAAGTTACTTCATGTCAAATCAGCAGCGAGCTGGAAATGTTTAATCGTCATTGAATACCCATATATACACATAATATCAAGCTCTCAGGCGCAGTCCACTCAGAAATTATTGCACAGTAAGCCACTTTGGGCTTGTCATGGTCACTCCCATAAACTCCTGTATAAAAATAGAACAAGAACATCAACACACCAAACAAGTCTTCATCTTTTCTGATAGGCACTGCCTTGGCCAGCTCGGCCCCAGCCTGCCTGCAACATTAACCATGAGCCACAGCACAGTGTGAGCCTGAAGAGTTCAGTTTCTCTAACTACTAAATTGCTCAGTCCCCACAGAACATGGTGTTTTTTTTCTCTCAAAATAGTTAATCTATTTTCCTTTCCTTTCATGTTTTTGCTCCTCCGTTGTCATGCACAGACAGCTTCCCACTGACTGTTTCTCTCCCCAACACTTCTGTTCCTCCGGGAAGCCGGCCAGTTCGGAACAGCTGGGATTTTTTGGCGTATCTCATCTCAAGAACTTTGGCACCCCTGTGACAGTCCCAAAAGAGCATGATTACGAGATTCTGAAATAAAGATTTCTCTCTCAGAATCAGCCTTTAAGAGTAGCCTGTTGGATGTCCTCCTAAAGCAGGAATGGCGGGTGTCCTCCTAAACCATGGTCTCCACCCCAATGAGCTTTGGCGTGAGGATGCGCGGCGTGACACCGTTGTTCAAGTCCTCCTCGAACTCAAGCAGCTGGCCCATGAAGTTAAGGTTGGGTGAGATGATGGGCCGCCGGGTCTTGACGAACTTGTAGGCATCTGTCATGGTCATCCAGGTGTGCTTCATCAGGTAGGCGATGACAATGGTGGCCGAGCGAGACACACCCGCCTGGCAGTGGATCAAGAGGCCCATCCCTGCTTGCTGTGCTTCCTCTGAAGAAAGGAAAGAGAGGAGCATTTTAGGAGACTTTTAGGAGCGTTTTAGTGCTAAAGCATATGAAACATTGTACAAAATAGACTTCAACAGAAACAGATAATAATTTTAGGCTCTTTAGAATAGAACTCATCATAGCAACATAAAACATGCAGTAGTACAAAATAGACTTCGACAACATCACATTAATGTTTTAGTTATGTAACTAATGTGTCATATTTTTCCCTGCAGTCCGCTCACTCAAAACCTACACTGTGCATACGTTATACTAACTGTAGAGCTAACAAATCCATAATTTCAAAAGTCCGACAACCTACACAGCCTCTGATCGATAAAAACAAGCCATTTGAATATGTATCAACCAAGCTAAATCACTGACTTACTCCAATCATAATATGACCTGAAAATAAATAATACAACTGAATCGATTCAATGAGATCCCACCACTGCCACCAACTGCAACCCCTGCCCTGCTCTGCCCTATTCACTGAGTCTACAATGCGTTATGCTCTTTCCATGACTAGACTGACCAGGTGAATCCAGGTGAAAGCTATGATCCCTTATTGATGTCACTTGTTAAATCCACTTCAATCAGTGTAGATGAAGGGGAGGACACAGGTTAAAGAAGGATTTTTAAGCCTTGAGAAAACTGAGACATGGATTGTGAGGGTGAATGGGCAAGACAAAATATTGAAGTGCCTTTGAACGGGGTATGGTAGTAGATGCCAGGTTTGAGTGTGTCAAGTACTGCAACCTTGCTGGGTTTTTCACGCTCAACAGTTTCCCGTGTGTATCAAGAATTGTTCACCACCCAAAGGACATCCATCCAACTTGACACAACTGTGGGAAGTATTGGAGTCAACATGTGCCAGCATCCCTGTGGAACGCTTTCAACACTTTGTAGAGTCCATGCCCCAAAGAATTGAGGCTGCTCTGATGGCAAAATGGGGTACAACTAAATATTAGGAAGGTGTTCCTAAATGTGTTGTAAACTTCTACTGTGCACCCACCCAAATAAGAAATACTACAGTTTACTATAGAATACTACAGTAAACTATAGCATATTTTAGAATACTATACATTAGTATCCCTCAATTATGTGTAGTACTTAGTATAGAATTTTGTAGTATAGTATAGAATACTACAGTATTATCCACACAAAAAACACTGTAGTAAATACAACAGAAATGTCCTCAAAAACACTATATATGTTTTACTATGGTAAATGCTACAGTATTTAATTTGCATATACCTTGCCAATTCCCCTCCCCCATATCCCAATTTGTGCTACCTGTAAGTGAAAAACCTACATGCCAAATATACTGTGTTCCCTACAGGTCATAGAAAAGAGTAGAGTACTAAACTCTCCGTTCAGAACCCAGTCCTTCCTTCCTTCCCGCCCGCCCGCCCGTCTGTCTGTCTGTTATGGAAAATTTGCTATTTTAGTATTTCTCCAGTAGATTTTCTCAAGGAGAAAGTCTCCACTTCTATGTCAAAGATAATAAAACAAAAACACTTTAGTAAATACGACAGTAATGTCCCCAAAAACACTACAGTAAATCCTAAAGTATAAAGACACTACAGTATACTTAAGTCCGCAAAAACACAACAGTAATTACTATAGTATATACAAACAAAAAATACTACAGTATTTATACTATATCAAACTATAAATACTACAGTATTCTACAGTAAAGTCAGCAAAAACAGTACAGTGAATACTATAGTATTCCTACCATTGTACACAATATAGTACTTGTTCATGTGGGCCAAGCCGCCATGCACTGACTAGTCTTGGAAAAATTTCCCACGTACCGATGAATTCAAAAGCCTCCTCAAAGTACTGGCGCAGGTTCTGCTTGTTGCTGTCGGTTGCGGGCAGCCGCTTGTAGCTGAAGAGACCCGTATCGTAATGGTAGAGCGGCAGGTGGGTGGTAACGTTAAGCACGAAGCTGATGTTATAGCGCTGTAGCGTGTGGGCGTCCTGCGCGTCATGCTCATTGCCCAAGTAGAGGAAGGGCAGAATTGGCGTCAGGTCGGCATTCTCGATGTCCGGCGTGGAGGGCAGGGACATGGAGTGAGGTAGCGCCCCCGTGTGGCCGGAGGCCCCACTGACGCCCATGCCGGCGTCCAGGCTCTCGTGGAGGTGGAGGGAGTGGTCACACAGGCGCTGGTGGTTCTGTCTAAAGGAGCTGAGGCCCCCTGGGTAAACAACAGACAAGATGAGTCAGCGAAACATAAATACACTTAAATGTGACAATAAACTTAACGCCTGCAGGTATAATCCTTTCTGTCAATGGCAGGTTACTACTGTCTTACAGGAACATGTCTGCTACGAAATATTACTGTATTAAACAATCAAAAACAATCCATGTCCATCCTGTTAGCAGTTGATGTTATTCTTCAATAACACAAACTCCAAAGCAAATCAGGGGCAGAAAAATTGGTTTATTTGAGAAGGACAAATCATAGATGTTACGCTGGGAGGTAGATTTTCAGTCTCCTCAGCTTTTCTCTACAGAACAAAGGAACAGGATGCCATTTATAACCCCCCACCCTAGCCTGGGGTTGACCAATCAGAAGTCCTTGCAGTACAACTGGGCCAATGGCCAAATAACAAGTATCCTGCTCCCGACTAAATGTACAGAACGTAGCACACGTAGCTCTGAGTTCAGGAGTGACATTCCACAGATTCTAAACAGATGTTGATCTGAAAACCAACTCCTATTTACATTGACAATTCCCTATTGACCATTAGTACTATATTTCGTTTTTAGTACTCTCATCCTCTCATCCTATACGTTGTGTATTTATCTTCAAAATATTCTTAGAATCCAATTGATGTATCTAACCTATTATTTGGTTGTTCTACCTTCTTTCTGGCCCATTTCTCCTCGTTTCTTCTTTGAAAAGTGGAGTTTTTCATATCAATGGAGTTTTTCATATCAATCTGATAGGGTGGCAAAATAGGTGACCAACTTATCATAACGTACACTTCTATAGCCTGAAGTCGAACACTGGGACACTCCAATCCCCCTTACTAACCCAACCATTCAAACCATATAATTTGTTTGCCATTTGAATTGGATATCACATCAGCTTGAAGGGAAGGCTTTGCACTTCATTTGTTTCTGTCTCTCAATCACCTACGGTCCTGGAGGTAATGTCCTATTTCCTTCATCATTTAGAGAGTGAGAGAAACATAAAACACGGCCCCAAGGCAATCCACACAGCATTCCCATTTTTTACCTCTGAAAAATAGCTATCATCAATCTCCTCAGAGCCAAAGATGATGGCCAAATAAAGTTTATAAATGTTGAACATTTGTCTTTCTGGACATCTGCACTCCTTCAAATAAAACCGTGTAACATTGACACAACATTAACATAACGTTAATACACACAGGGCATGACGCCATCGGCACCCTGCCTCCCTCCAGAGCGGAGGAGGGTTAGGCGGAGGAGGGGGTGTTGCATAGGGGCCTGACACAGAGTATCAGTATCAGTTAACAAAAGCTAACATCATGCTAAGTGAGTTCATGGTATGGCCTCACCGGCTTCGCCCTAGAAATGGGGCAGGTGAGGATCTCCTATCAACTTTCAACTAGGGAGGATGTTGTCTATCATAAGAGGGTCATAAAATGAGTCTAACTGATAGGGCCACACTAAACAAACAAATTAAAATGCTATGTTTCTCAAATAACGCTTTTTCATCACTCTCTCACGCAAGTATTCCAAGATGGCGTAGCAGTCAGATGTCTTTGTCCTTGTCTTGTCATGTCCTGTGTATAGATCTTTTTATATATATTTTTCTTCACATATATTTATTTTTCTTAATCTCAACTTCAACATACTCTCCTGCAATCCGCCTCACCCAATGTGGTACGAATCTCCTATTTTCTTTACTTTTGAACCGGAACCCCCAACAGAAGCTAGCCAACTAACTAGCTACTAGCTAGTAGTCAGCGGTCATCAGCTAACCTATAGCCCGGACAACTCTTGCCAGTATGCACAGCGCGACTCAAACCAGAACAAATTGGACGTATTTTTCTCCATATCTCCGGATTCCTACTGCAAGTTCTGAACCTTTTCACCTGGATCATCGCAGCTAGTAAGCTGCTATCCGAGTGGCCACTCCTGGCTAACGTCTCTGTCCCGAAGCAAGAACCAATTAGCCTGGAGCTAGCCTTTGCTAGGCCCATCTCCCCCGGCTAGCCGAAGAGGTCCATCAGCCACTCCTTGGGCTACAATACCTATTTTGCCAATTGGCCTGGACCCCTTTTACTGCCGACACGGAGCCCCGCCGATCCATCACGACTGGACTACCAACGTAATCTGCATGAGGTGTTTTTTCCACTGGCTAATCCGTCGCGACGTCCCCTGAATGCACATCTGCTAGCCTGATAGCAGCGGCCCGCTGGCTGTCTAGAGCATATCAGACTGTTAGCTGAAGAGGCCCATCGGACAAATTCTTTGGCCACTATACCTATTTTGCCAATTGGCCTGCACCCCTTTACCACACTCTGCTGATCAATCACGACTGGTCTGCCGATGTAACAGCACGAGGGGGCTACAACAGACTTCTTCGGTCGCGACGTCCCTCTAAGGCCCTATTGCTAGCTTGCTAGCCCCAGCCCGCTAGCTGTCTGAATTGCCGTGTCTCCAGCCCGCCGAGCTACTCACTGGACCCCTATAATCACTTGGCTACGCATGCCTCTCCCTAATGTCAATATGCCTTGTCCATCGCTGTTTTGGTTAGTGATTGTTGCCTTACTTCACTGTAGAGCCTCTAGCCCTGGTCAATACGCCTTAGCTAACCCTTTATTTCCACCTCCCACACAAGCGGTGACCTCACCTGGTTTAAATAATGTTTCTAGAGACAATATCTCTCTCATCGTCACTCAATGCATAGGTTTACCTCCACTGTATTCACATCCTACCATACCTTTGTCTGTACATTATGCCTTGAATCTATTCTACCATTCCCAGAAACCTGCTCCTTTTACTCTGTTCCAAACGTACTAGACTACCAGTTCTTATAGCCTTTAGCCATACCCTTATCCTACTCCTCCTCTGTTTCTCTGGTGATGTAGAGGTTAATCCAGGCCCTGCAGTGCCTAGCTCCACTCCCATTCCCCAGGCGCTCTCATTTGTTGACTTCTGTAACTGTAAAAGCCTTGGTTTCATGCATGTTAACATTAGAAGCCTCCTCCCTAAGTTTTGTTTTATTCACTGCTTTAGCACACTCTGCCAACCCAAATGTCTTAGCTGTGTCTGAATCCTGGCTTAGGAAGACAACCAAAAACCCTGAAATCTCCATCCCTAACTATAACATTTTCCAACAAGATAGAACTGAAAAAGGGGGCGGAGTTGCAATCTACTGCAAAGATAGCCTGCAGAGTTTTGTCTTACTATCCAGGTCTGTACCCAAACAATTCGAGCATCTACTTCTAAAAATGCACCTTCCCAGAAACAAGTTTCTCACCGTTTCCGCTTGCTATAGACCACCCTCTGCCCCCAGCTGTGCCCTCGACACCATATGTGAATTGATTGCCCCCCCATCTATCTTCAGAGCTCGTGCTGCTACAGTGAGGGAAAAAGTATTTGATCCCCTGCTGATTTTGTACGTTTGCCCTCTGACAAAGAAATGATCAGTCTATAATTTTAATGGTAGGTTTATTTGAACAGTGAGAGACAGAATAACAACAAAAAAATCCAGAAAAAACGCATGTCAAAAATGTTATAAATTTATTTGCATTTTAATGAGGGAAATAAGTATTTGACCCCTCTGCAAAACATGACTTAGCACTTGGTGGCAAAACTCTCGTTGACAATCACAGAGGTCAGACGTTTCTTGTAGTTGGCCACCAGGTTTGCACACATCTCAGGAGGGATTTTGTCCCACTCCTCTTTGCAGATCTTCTCCAAGTCATTAAGGTTTCGAGGCTGATGTTTGGCAACTCGGACCTTCGGCAACTCGAACCTTCAGCTCCCTCCACAGTGGCTAGGCCACTCCAGGACCTTAATGTGCTTCTTCTTGAGCCACTCCTTTGTTGCCTTGGCCGTGTGTTTTGGGTCATTGTCATGCTGGAATACCCATCCACGACCCATTTTCAATGCCCTGGCTGAGGGAAGGAGGTTCTCACCCAAGATTTGACGGTACATGGCCCCGTCCATCGTCCCTTTGATGCGGTGAAGTTGTCCTGTCTTAGCAGAAAAACACCCCCAAAGCTTAATGTTTCCACCTCCATGTTTGACAGTGTTCTTGGGGTCATAGGCAGAATTCCTCCTCCTCCAAACACGGCGAGTTGAGTTGATGCCAAAGAGCTCCATTTTGGTCTCATCTGACCACAACACTTTCACCCAGTTGTCCTCTGAATCATTCAGATGTTCATTGGCAAACTTCAGACGGGCATGTATATGTGCTTTCTTGAGCAGGGGGAACTTGTGGGCGCTGCAGGATTTCAGTCCTTCACGGCGTAGTGTGTTACCAATTGTTTTCTTGGTGACTATGGTCCCAGCTGCCTTGAGATCATTGACAAGATCCTCCCGTGTAGTTCTGGGCTGATTCCTCACCGTTCTCATGATCATTGCAACTCCACGAGGTGAGATCTTGCATGGAGTCCCAGGCCTGAGAGAGATTGACAGTTCTTTTGTGTTTCTTTCATTTGTGAATAATTGCACCAACTGTTGTCACCTTCTCACCAAGCTGCTTGGCGATGGTCTTGTAGCCCATTCCAGCCTTGTGTAGGTCTACAATCTTGTCCCTGACATCCTTGGAGAGCTCTTTGGTCTTGGCCATGGTGGAGAGTTTGGAATCTGATTGATTGCTTCTGTGGACAGGTGTCTTTTATACAGGTAACAAACTGAGATTAGGAGCACTCCCTTTAAGAGTGTGCTCCTAATCTCAGCTCGTTACCTGTATAAAAGACACCTGGGAGCCAGAAATCTTTCTGATTGAGAGGGGGTCAAATAGTTATTTCCCTCATTAAAATGCAAATCATTTTATAACATGTTTGACATGTTTTTTATATATTTTTGTTGTTGTTGTTCTGTCTCACACTGTTCAAATAAACCTACCATTAAAATGCAAATCAATTTATGACATTTTTGACATGCGTTTTTCTGGATTTTTTTGTTGTTATCCTGTCTGCCCTTGACCAGCACAAAAACATCCTGTGGCGTTCTGCATCAGCATCGAATAGCCCCTGTGATATGCAACTTTTCAGGGAAGTTAGGAACAAATATACACAGGCAGTTAGGAAAGCTAAGGCTAGCTTTTTCAAGCAGAAATTTGCATCCTGCAGTACAAACTAGAGGTTGACCGATTATGATTTTTTTTCACCGCCGATCCCGATACCGATTATTGGAGGACCAAAGAAAAGCGGATACCGATTAATCGGACAATTTTTTTATTTATTTGTAATAATGACAATTATAACAATACTGAATGAACACTTATTTTAACTTAATATAATACATAAATACTATCAATTTAGCCTCAAACAAATAATGAAACATGTTCAATTTGGTTTAAATAATGCAAAAACTAAGTGTTGGAGAAGAAAGTAAAAGTGCAATTATGTGCCATGTAAAAAAAGCTAACGTTTAAGTTCCTTGCTCAGAACATGAGAACATATGAAAGCTGGTGGTTCCTTTTAACATGAGTCTTCAATATTCCCAGGTAAGAAGTTTTAGGTTGTAGTTATTATACGATATAGGAATTATAGGACTATTTCTCTCTATACGATTTGTATTTCATATACCTTTGACTATTAGATGTTCTTATAGGCACTTTAGTATTGCCAGTGTAACGGTATAGCTTCCGTCCCTCTCCTCGCTCCTACCTGGGCTCAAACCAGGAACACATCGACAACAGCCACCCTCGAAGCAGCGTTACCCATGCAGAGCAAGGGAACAACTACTCCAAGTCTCAGAGCAAGTAAAGTCACCGATTGAAACGATATTAGCATGCACCCCGCTAACTAGCTAGCCATTTCACATCGGTTACACCAGCCTAATCTCGGGAGTTGATAGGTTTGAAGTCATAAACAGCGAATGCTTGAAGCATTGCAAGAGCTGCTGGAAAACACACGAAAGTGCTCTTTGAATGAATGCTTACGAGCATGCTGTTGCCTACCATCGCTCAGTCAGACTACTCTATCAAATCATAGACTTAATTATAACATAATAACACACAGAAATACGAGCCTTTGGTCATTAAAATGGTCGAATCCGGAAACTATCATTTCGAAAACAAAACGTTTATTCTTTAAGTGAAATACGGAACCGTTCCGTATTTTATCTAACGGATGGCATCCCTAAGTCTAAATATTGTTACAGTCAATGTTATGTCATAATTATGTACAATTCTGGCAAATTAATTACGGCCTTTTTTAGGAATAAATGGACTTCACACAGTTTGAGCCAGGTGGCCCAAACTGCTGCATATACCCTGACTGCTTGCACGGAACGCAAGAGAAGTGACACAATTGCCCTAGTTATAAGAAATTCATGTTAGCAGGCAATATTAACTAAATATGCAGGTTTAAAAATAAATACTTGTGTATTGATTTTAAAGAAAGGCATTGATGTTTATGGTTAGGTACATTGGTGCAACGACAGTGCTTTTTTTGCAAATGCGCTTTTGTTAAATCATCACCCGTTTGTCGAAGTAGGCACCGCATCGATTATATGCAACGCAGGACACGCTAGATAAACTAGTAATTATGTTAAGATTGATTGTTTTTTATAAGTTAAGTTTAATGATAGCTAGCAACTTACCTTGGCTTCTTGCTGCCCTCGCGTAACAGGTAGTCAGCCTGCCACGCAGGCTCCTCGTGGAGTGCAATGTAAGGCAGGTGGTTAGAGCGTTGGACTAGTAACCGGAAGGTTGCAAAAATGAATCCCCGAGCTGACAAGGTAAAAATCTGTCGTTCTGCCCCTGAACAAGGCAGTTAACCCACCGTTCCTAGGCCATCATTGAAAATAAGAATGTGTTCTTAACTGACTTGCCTAGTTAAATAAAGGTGAAATATATATATATTTTTTAAAACACTCACTCTGAGGGTAAATAATGGAAGGAGAGTCTCTTCACATGAGTCCTAAAGGCGTTGAACATTACTACAGTTGAATAAATCATAGTGACCACCACAACCTAGTTATGACATTACTAGGGGGGGTGTGTGTGTGTGTGTGTGTGTCTGTGTGTCAAGATTCTCTAATGATGCATTACATAGCTTTCTCTTTCTGGATTTTTCAACAAATTAACAGATTCAACTGTTCAACCAAAATCATCTTTGAAATAATTGTACTTGTATTGCACATATTCAAGCGGCGCCTTTCTTGTGGAGATGCGCTCAATTGGTAAATAGCTTCTTTTGAGAGGTGAGAGTGAGAAAAGTAGAAAAGGCAGAATAATTTTCTGCCACATTGTGGAGAGAGGTGAGATCTGTGAAGCATCTTTCGACAATCTCATGGAGGAAAGCACCTTCATGTGTCTCTCTCACTTTTAGAAGCCTCCAGCACAGTTCCTCACTCATAAATTACAACTTCTCTGAAGCTCTGAGGGCTTCTCACAGGTTCCACTATTCAGTGCTATCCAGCAACTGTAAGGTCCACAGTCTTACATCAATCATGATGTTTGCTTATGACACATTTGACAGCTATATAACTCATTACTACATTTAGGTCTGGGTCACAGGGAAAAAAGCAAGTCAGGACTAGAAATGTTGCTGTTCTATGCATCAAAATATGCCATCCAAGTTCCAACAACCATATTGATGTACGCCATTTGATGATTTATTATTCTGGAGAAAGCCCAATGATTAAACCGGAGACTGAGGTTGCATCCCAAAGATGGCGCCGACAGTCCTTAGGAAACATTGAAGTATTTTTTTTAAATGTATTATTTCTAACACTGGTGGCCCAGAAAATCTTAAGTGTTATTGCATACAGCCGGGAAGAACTATTGAATATCAGAGTGAAGTCAACTTACCAGCACTATGACCAGGAGTACGACTTTCCTGAAGCGGATCCTTTGTCCGAACCACCCAGGGCATCTGAACTGATTCAAGAGGCTGACCCAAAACAACGTCGCCGTAGACGGTGCGGCCTTCTGGTCAGACTTCGGAGGCACACACACTACCCACCGCTTCCGAATATATTACTCACTAATGTCCAGTCTATAGATAACAAGGTAGATGAAATTAGGTCAAGGGTTGCTTTCCAGAGAGACATCAGGGATTGTAACATACTCTGTTTCACGGAAACATGACTCTCTCGGGATTTGCTGTCGGAGTCGGTACTGCCACCGGGATTCTTTGTGCGTCGCGCCGACAGAAATAAACATCTCTCTGGGAAGAAGAAGGGCGGGGGTGTATGTTTCATGATTACCGACTCATGGTGTAATCGTAACAACATACAGGAACTCAAGTCCTTTTGTTCACCTGACCTAGAATTCCTCACAATCAAATGCCAACCGTATTATCTCCCGCTAGAATTCTCGTCGGTTATTGTCACAGCTATGTATATCCCCCTTCAAGCCCATACCACGACGGCCCTCAAGGAACTTCACTGGACATTATGCAAACTGGAAACCATACATCCTGAGGCTGCATTTATTGTAGCTGGGGATTTTAACAAAGCAAATTTGAGAACAAGGCTACCTAAATTCTATCAGCATATTGATTGTAGTACTCGCGCTGGCAAAACTCTGGATCACTGCAACTCTAACTTCCGCGATGCATACAAGGCCCTCCCCCGCCCTCCCTTCCGCAAATCTGATCACAACTCCATTTTGCTCCTCCCTTCCGATAGGCAGAAACTCAAACAGGATGTACCCGTGACAAGGACAATTCAACGCTGGTCTGACCAATCGGAATCCACACTTCAAGATTGTTTTGATCACGTGGACTGGGATATGTTCAAAGCCACAGAGAATAATATCGATTTATACGCTGATTCGGTGAGTGAGTTTATAAGGAAGTGCATAGGAGATGTTGTATCCACTATGACTATTAAAACCTACCCTAACCAGAAACCGTGGATAGATGGCGGCATTCACACAAAACTGAAAGCGCGAACCACTGCATTTAACCATGGAAAGTCTACTGGGAATATGACCGAATACAAACAGTGTAGTTATTCCCTCAGTAAGGCAATCAAACAAGGTGAAATGTCAGTATAGAGACAAAGTGGAGTCACAAATCAACGGCTCAGACACAAGACGTATGTGGCAGGGTCAAAAGACAATCAAGGACTACAAAAAGAAAACCAGCCACGTCACAGACATCGACGTCTTGCTTCCACACAAACTAAACACCTTCTTTGCCCAGTTTGAGGATAATACAGTGCCACCTACCAAGGACAACGTGTGCTCTCCTTCTCCGTGGTCAACGTAAGTAAGTAAGACATTTAAACGTGTTAACCCTCGCAAGGCTGCCGGCCCAGAGAGCATCCCTAGCAGTGTCCTCAGAGCATGCTGGCTGGTGTGTTTAAGAAAATACTCAATCTCTCCCTATCCCAGTCTGCAGTCCCCCACATGCTTCAAGATGGCCACCTTTGTTCCTGTACCCAAGAAGGCAAAGGTAACTGAACTAAATGACTATCGCCCCGTAGCACTCACTTCTGGCATCATGAAGTGCTTTGATAAACTAGTCAAGGATCATATCACCTCCACCTTACCTGCCACCCTAGACCCACTTCAATTTGCGTACCACCCCAATAGGTCCACAGGTGATGCAATCGCCATCACACTGCACAATCTCACCTGGACACGAGGAATACCTATGTAAGAATGTTGTTCATTGACTATAGCTCAGCATTCAACACCATAGTACCCTCCAAGCTCATCATTAAGCTTGAGGTCCTGGGTCTCAACCCCGCCCTGTGCAATTGGGTCCTGGATTTCCTGACGGGCCACCCCCAGATGGTGAAGGTAGGAAACAACATCTCCACTTCGCTGGTTCACCAATGACTGCGTGGCCATGCACACCTCCAACACCTCCAAAACCGTTTTCACATTTCATTAATGTATGAGTAAATTGTAACTAACATTTGGTATCCCTCCTTATGGGTAAATTAACTGCCATTCGTAAATTTCACGAACAATTCTCAGGAAATCAAAAAAAAACACTGTCCGCCAAAAATATCAACCACATATGTTTCATGGTCTATGTACATTACACGGCCGAAAGTATGTGGAAACCCGCTCGTAGAACATTTCATTCGACGTGGTTGAGGTCAGGGCTCTGTGCAGGCCAGTCAAGTTCTTCCACATCACGGACAAACTGAAATGGCCCACCCACACAGAGAGTGTGGTGAAGAAGGAGCAACAGTGCCTCTTCAACCTCAGGAGGCTGAAGAAATTTGGCTTGTCACCTAAAACCCTCACAAACTTTTACAGATGCACAATTGAGAGCATCCTGTCGGGCTGCATCACCGCCTGGTACGGCAACTGCACTGCCCATAACCGCAGGGCTCTCCAGAGGGTGGTGTGGTCTGCACAACGTATCACCGGAGGCAAACTACCTTCCCTCCAGGATACCTACAGCATCCAATGTCACAGGAAGGCCAAAAAGATCATCAAGGACAACAACCACCCAAACCATTGCCAGTTCACCCCGCTACCACCCATAAGGCGAGGTCTGTACAGGTATATCAAAGATGGGACCGAGAGACTGAAAAATAGCTTTTATCTCAAGGCCATCAGACTGTTAAATAGCCATCACTAACACAGTGAGGCTGCTGCCTATATACAGACTTGAAGTCATTGGATCAATAGTCACTTTAATAATGCCACTTTAATAATGTTTACATATCTTACATTACTCATCTCATATATATATATACTGTATTTGATACCATCTAGTGCCTCTTGCCTACGCCGCTCTGTCATTGCTCATCCATATATTTATATGTATATATTCTTATTCCATTCCTTACTTAGATGTGTGTGTATTAGGTAGTTGTTGTGGAATTGTTAGATTACGTGTTAGATATTTCTGCACTGTCGGAACTAGAAGCACAAGCATTTCGCTACACTTGCAATACATCTGCTAACCATGTGTATGTGACCAATAAAATTTGATTTGATTTGAAATGACACCCTATTCCCTATGTACTTTTGATTGAAAAGTAGTGCACTAAGTAGCTAGGGAATGGAATGTTATTTGGGATGCATCCAAAACAGTTTTCACATTTCATTATTAATGTATGAGTAAATCTTAACTAACATTTGGTATCCCTCCTTATGGGTAAATTAACTACCATTCATACATTTCACGAACAATTATTTTACTGGACCGAAGGCGTCTAACCTGAACCATGAAAAACAGCCCCAAACCATTATTCCTCCTTCACCAAACTTTACAGTTGGCACTATGCATTGGGGCAGGTAGCGTTCTCTTGGCATCCGCCAAACCCAGATTCTTCTGTCAGACTGCCAGATGGTCAAGCGTGATTCATCACTCCAGAGAACACGTTTCCACTGCTCCAGAGTCCAATGGCAGTGAGCTTTACACCACTCCAGCTGGGCATTGCGCATGATGATCTTAGGCTTATGTGGAGTTGCTCGACCATGGAAACCCATTTCATGAAGCTCCAGACGAACAGTTCTTGTGCTGACGTTGCTTCCAGAGGCAGTTTGGAACTCGTGAGTGTTGCAACCGAGGACAGACGATTTATACGCGTTACACACTTCAGCACTCGGCAGTCCCAATCTGTGAGCTTGTGTGTCCTGCGGCCGAGTCGTTGTTGCTCCTAGACGTTTCCACTTCACAATAACGCTTACAGTTGACCCGGACAGCTCTATCAGGTCAGACATTTTAAGAACTGACTTGTTGGAAATGTGGCATCCTATGACGGTGCCACGTTGAAAGTCACTGAGCTCTACAGAACGGGCCATTCTACTGCCAATGTTTGTCCATGGAGATCGCATGGCTGTGTGCTCAATTTTATACAGCTGTCAGCAACGGGTGTAGATGAAATTAGAGGTCGACCGATTAATCAGAATGGCCGATTAATTAGGGCTGATTGCAAGTTTTCATAACAATCGGACATCGGTATTTTGGAGCACCGATTTGGGCGATTTATTTTTTTAATTTTTTTTTTTTTACACCTTTATTTAACGAGGCAAGTCAGTTAAGAACACATTCTTATTTTCAATGATGGCCTAGGAACGGTGGGTTAACTGCCTTGTCAGCTCGGGGATTCAATCTTGCAACCTTACGGTTAACTAGTCCAACGCTCTAACCACCTGCCTTACATTGCACTCCACGAGGAGCCTGCCTGTTACGCGAATGCAGTAAGAAGCCAAGGTAAGTTGCTAGCTAGCATTAAACTTATCTTATAAAAAACAATCAATCAATCATAATCACTAGTTAACTACACATGGTTGATGATATTACTAGTTTATCTAGCGTGTCCTGCGTTGGATATAATCGATGCTGGGCGCATTCGCGAAAAAGGTCTGTCGTTGCTCCAACGTGTACCTAACCATAAACATCAATGCCTTTCTTAAAATCAATACACAAGTATATATATTTTTACCTGCATATTTAGTTAATATTGCCTGCTAACATGAATTTCTTTTAACTAGGAAAATTGTGTCACTTCTCTTGCAACAGAGTCAGGGTATATGCAGCAATTTGGGCCGCCTGGCTCGTTGCGAACTCCTAACAAAGACAGCCAACTTTGCCAAACGGGGGATGATTTAACAAAAGCGCATTTGTGAAAAATGCACAATCGTTGCACGACTGTACTTAACCATAAACATCAATTCCTTTCTTAAAATCAATACACAGAACTATATATTTTAAACCTGCATATTTAGCTAAAAGAAATCCAGGTTAGCTGGCAATATTAACCAGGTGAAATTGTGTCAGTTCTCTTGCGTTCATTGCACGCAGAGTCAGGGTATATGCAACAGTTTTGCCGCCTGGCTCGTTGCGAACTAATTTGCCAGAATTTTACGTAATTATGATATAACATTGAAGGTTGTGCAATGTAACAGGAATATTTAGACTTATGGATGCCATCCGTTATATAAAATACGGAACGGCTCCGTATTTTACTGAAAGAATAAACGTTATGTTTTCGAGATGATAGTTTCTGGATTCGACCATTTTAATGACCTAAGGCTTGTATTTCTGTGTGTTATTATGTTATAATTAAGTCTATAATTTGATAGAGCAGTCTGACTGAGCGATGGTAGGCACCAGCAGGCTCGTAAGCATTCATTCAAACAGCACTTTCGTGCGTTTTGCCAGCAGCTCTTAGCAATGCTTCAAGCATTGCACTGTTTATAACTTCAAGCCTATCACCTTTACATTTACATTTAAGTCATTTAGCAGACGCTCTTATCCAGAGCGACTTACAAATTGGTGCATTCACCTATAATATCCAGTAGAACAACCACTTTACAATAGTGCATCTAAATCTTTTAAGGGGGGGTGGGGTTAGAAGGATTACTTTATCCTATCCCAGGTATTCCTTAAAGAGGTGGGGTTTCAGGTGTCTCCGGAAGGTGGTGATTGACTCCGCTGTCCTGGCATCGTGAGGGAGCTTGTTCCACCATTGGGGTGCCAGAGCAGCGAACAGTTTTGACTGGGCTGAGCGGGAACTGTGCTTCCTCAGAGGTAGGGAGGCGAGCAGGCCAGAGGTGGATGAACGCAGTGCCCTTGTTTGGGTGTAGGGCCTGATCAGAGCCTGAAGGTACGGAGGTGCCGTTCCCCTCACAGCTCCGTAGGCAAGCACCATGGTCTTGTAGCGGATGCGAGCTTCAACTGGAAGCCAGTGGAGAGAGAGGAGGAGCGAGGTGACGTGAGAGAACTTGGGAAGGTTGAACACCAGAAGGGCTGCGGCGTTCTGGATGAGTTGTAGGGGTTTAATGGCAAAGGCAGGGAGCCCAGCCAACAGCGAGTTGCAGTAATCCAGACGGGAGATGACAAGTGCCTGGATTAGGACCTGCGCCGCTTCCTGTGTGAGGCAGGGTCGTACTCTGCGAATGTTGTAGAGCATGAACCTACAGGATCGGGTCACCGCCTTGATGTTAGTGGAGAACGACAGGGTGTTGTCCAGGATCACGCCAAGGTTCTTAGCACTCTGGGAGGAGGACACAAGGGAGTTGTCAACCGTGATGGCGAGATCATGGAACGGGCAGTCCTTCCCCAGGAGGAAGAGCAGCTCCGTCTTGCCGAGGTTCAGCTTGAGGTGGTGATCCGTCATCCACACTAATATGTCTGCCAGACATGCAGAGATGCGATTCGCCACCTGGTTGTCAGAAGGGGGAAAGGAGAAGATGAATTGTGTGTCGTCTGCATAGCAATGATAGGAGAGACCGTGTGAGGATATGACAGAGCCAAGTGACTTGGTGTATAGCGAGAATAGGAGAGGGCCTAGAACAGAGCCCTGGGGGACACCAGTGGTGAGAGCACGTGGTGCGGAGACAGATTCTCGCCACGCCACCTGGTAGGAGCGACCTGTCAGGTAAGACGCAATCCAAGCGTGGGCCGCGCCGGAGATGCCCAGCTCGGAGAGGGTGGAGAGGAGGATCTGATGGTTCACAGTATCAAAGGCAACAGATAGGTCTAGAAGGATGAGAGCAGAGGAGAGAGAGTTAGCTTTAGCAGTGCGGAGAGCCTCCGTGACACAGAGAAGAGCAGTCTCAGTTGAATGCCCAGTCTTGAAACCTGACTGATTAGGATCAAGAAGGTCGTTCTGAGAGAGATAGCAGGAGAGCTGGCCAAGGACGGCACGTTCAAGAGTTTTGGAGAGAAAAGAAAGAAGGGATACTGGTCTGTAGTTGTTGACATCGGAGGGATCGAGTGTAGGTTTTTTCAGAAGGGGTGCAACTCTCGCTCTCTTGAAGACGGAAGGGACGTAGCCAGCGGTCAAGGATGAGTTGATGAGCGAGGTGAGGTAGGGGAGAAGGTCTCCGGAAATGGTCTGGAGAAGAGAGGAGGGGATAGGGTCAAGTGGGCAGGTTGTTGGGCGGCCGGCCGTCACAAGACGCGAGATTTCATCTGGAGAGAGAGGGGAGAAAGAGGTCAAAGCACAGGGTAGGGCAGTGTGAGCAGGACCAGCGGTGTCGCTTGACTTAGCAAACGAGGATCGGATGTCGTCAACCTTCTTTTCAAAATGGTTGACGAAGTCATCCGCAGTGAGGGAGGAGGGGGGGGGAGGGGGAGGAGGATTCAGGAGGGAGGAGAAGGTAGCAAAAAGCTTCCTAGGGTTAGAGGCAGATGCTTGGAATTTAGAGTGGTAGAAAGTGGCTTTAGCAGCAGAGACAGAAGAGGAAAATGTAGAGAGGAGGGAGTGAAAGGATGCCAGGTCCGCAGGGAGGCGAGTTTTCCTCCATTTCCGCTCGGCTGCCCGGAGCCCTGTTCTGTGAGCTCGCAGTGAGTCGTCGAGCCACGGAGCAGGAGGGGAGGACCGAGCCGGCCTGGAGGATAGGGGACAGAGAAAATCAAAGGATGCAGAGAGGGAGGAGAGGAGGGTTGAGGAGGCAGAATCAGGAGATAGGTTGGAGAAGGTTTGAGCAGAGGGAAGAGATGATAGGATGGAAGAGGAGAGAGTAGCGGGAGAGAGAGAGCGAAGGTTGGGACGGCGCAATACCATCCGAGTAGGGGCAGAGTGAGAAGTTTTGGATGAGAGCGAGAGGGAAAAGGATACAAGGTAGTGGTCGGAGACTTGGAGGGGAGTTGCAATGAGATTAGTGGAAGAACAGCATCTAGTAAAGATGAGGTCAAGCGTATTGCCTGCCTTGTGAGTAGGGAGGGAAGGTGAGAGGGTGAGGTCAAAAGAGGAGAGGAGTGGAAAGAAGGAAGCAGAGAGGAATGAGTCGAAGGTAGATGTGGGGAGGTTAAAGTCACCCAGAACTGTGAGAGGTGAGCCATCCTCAGGAAAGGAACTTATCAAGGCGTCAAGCTCATTGATGAACTCTCCAAGGGAACCTGGAGGGCGATAAATGATGAGGATGTTAAGCTTGAAAGGGCTGGTAACTGTGACAGCATGGAATTCAAATGAGGAGATAGACAGATGGGTCAGGGGAGAAAGAGAGAATGTCCACTTGGGAGAGATGAGGATTCCAGTGCCACCACCCCGCTGGCTCGATGCTCTAGGGGTATACGAGAACACGTGGGCAGACGAGGAGAGAGCAGTAGGAGTAGCAGTGTTATCTGTGGTAATCCATGTTTCCGTCAGCGCCAGGAAGTCTAGGGACTGGAGGGTAGCATAGGCTGCGATGAACTCAGCCTTGTTGGCCGCAGACCGGCAGTTCCAGAGGCTGCCGGAGACCTGGAACTCCACGTGGGTCGTGCGCGCTGGGACCACCAGGTTAGAGTGGCAGCGGCCACGCGGTGTGGAGCGTTTGTATGGCCTGTGCAGAGGGGAGAGAACAGGGATAGACAGACACATAGTTGACAAGCTACAGAAGAGGCTACGCTAATGCAAAGAAGATTGGAATGACAAGTGGACTACACGTCTCGAATGTTCAGAAAGTTAAGCTTACGTTGCAAAAAATCTTATTGACTAAAATGACGAAAATGATACAGTACTGCTGGCTGGTGGAGTAGGCTAGCTAGCAGTGGCTGCGTTGTTGACTTTGTTTGAACGTGTAGCTGGCTAGGTGTAGCTGGCTAGGTGACCTCGATAGTTTCAGTACTACACCATGTCATGATACAAAAGCAACTTTGTAGCTAGCTAACATAACACTAATCAAGACGTTCCTTTGTAATGTATTTAGTTTCTACAGTGCTACTCGTCGGTAATAGTTGGCTGGGTTTGGAAAAATGGCGTCGCGGGGGACGGCAATAGCTGGCTAGCTAACCTCGATAATTACTAAACTACACAATTATCAAGCTATGACAAAGACAACTATGTAGCTAGCTAGCCAACACTGCACTAGTCAAATCGTTCCGTTGTAAAGTATTAGTATCTACAGCGCTGCTAGTCGGTAACGGTTGGCTAGCTGTTGGCTAGCTAGCTAGCAGTGGGTTAATGATGACTAGGTGTGTTGACTACGTCTGGCGTCGCGGCTGGCTAGTTACTAATAATTACTCTAAACTACACAATTATCTTAGATGCAAAGACAGCAAAGACAACTATGTAGCTGGCTCACTAACACTACACTAATCAAGTCATTCCGTTGTAAAGTATTAGTATCTACAGCGCTGCTAGTCGGTAACGGTTGGCTAGCTAGCTAGCAGTGGGTTAATGAAGACTAGGTGTGTTGACTAAGTCTGGCGTCTCGTCGCGGCTGGCTAGTTACTAACAATTACTCTAAACTACACAATTATCTTAGATGCAAAGACAGCAAAGACAACTATGTAGCTGGCTCACTAACACTACACTAGTCAAGTCGTTCCGTTGTAATGTAATATATTCTACAGTGCTGCTAGTCGGTGGAAGTTGGCTGGTTGGCTAGCTAGCAGTGTTGACTAGCTAGCTAGCAGTGATGACTACGTTAGGAGGACGAAGATAGCTAACTTCGATAATTACTCTAAGCTACACGATTATCTTTGATACAAAGACGGCTATGTAGCTAGCTAAGAAAAAATTGCTCAGATCAAACAAATCAAACCGTTGTAATGTAGTGAAGTGTAATATTACCTGTGGAGTGAAGCGTAGTGCGACTGCTCGCTCCAAACCTATCAACTCCCGAGATTAGGCTGGTGTAACCGATGTGAAATGGCTAGCTAGTTAGCGGGGTGCGCGCTAATAGCGTTTCAAACGTCACTCGCTCTTAGACTTGGAGTAGTTGTTCCCCTTGCTCTGCATGGTTAACGCTGCTTCAAGGGTGGCTGTTGTCGATGTGTTCCTGGTTCAAGCCCAGGTAGGAGCGAGGAGAGGGACGGAAGCTATACCGTTACACTGGCAATACTAAAGTGCCTATAAGAACATCCATTAGTCAAAGGTATATGAAATACAAATCGTATAGAGAGAAATAGTCCTATAATTCCTATAATAACTACAACCTAAAACTTCTTACCCGGGAATAATGAAGACTCATGTTAAAAGGAACCACCAGCTTTCATATGTTCTCATGTTCTGAGCAAGGAACTAAAACGTTAGCTTTTTTACATGGCACATATTGCACTTTTACTTTCTTCTCCAACACTTTGTTTTTGCATTATTTAAACCAAATTGAACATGTTTCATTATTTATTTGAGGCTAAATTGATAGTATTTATGTATTATATTAAGTTAAAATAAGTGTTCATTCAGTATTGTTGTAATTGTCATTATTACAAATAAATAAAACAATTGTCCGATTAATCGGTATCGGCTTTTTTTGGTCCTCCAATAATCAGTATCGGTGTTGAAAAATCATAATCGGTCGACCTCTAGTTGAGACCAGCAGAGACAGAGTCATGCATATCAGGAGATACAGGGTCGATGGAGCTCAGGGCTGAAGCTGAGTCGTTGGATTCCTGCAGCAGCAGATGTCTGCATTTCAGGGGAATTAAATCAGAAAAAAGACCAAGACATTCTGCTCTGCTGTAGCCTGCTCCCTGTTCCCCACCGACGGACGCAGAGGGAGGGCGAAGGAGGAAGAAAGGGGGAAGGAATGGAGGAAGCCACCAGGTCGAGAGGAGAGGGTAGAGAGGACAGTAGAGCCGTAGGAGGATGGGATGGCATCAAGGTGCTACAGTATGATCTCCCTGCAAGACGGCGTCTGCGAAGCAGACGGCAGACACATGTCCCAGCCCCCAACCCAGAACACATCCTGCTGCTGCTCCAGCTCTGCACACACACAAACACTCACACACAGACACACACGAACCGAAGATATAAAATATGGCACTAACCCAGAGGCTGCTGCCTCAACAGGGCTCAGTATTTACGAACAGCTGCCTCCTAGTCTCTGCACAACAGCCAAAGCATGTTACATACCCTGGCAGGACTAGAGCTGCCTGCCAAATTAAGATCTCTGTGTGTGTGTGTGTGTGTGTGTGTGTGTGTGTGTGTGTGTGTGTGTGTGTGTGTGTGTGTGTGTGTGTGTGTGTGTGTGTGTGTGTGTGTGTGTGTGTGTGTGTGTGTGTGTGTGAGAGAGAGAGTGTGCGTGTGCCTGCGTGCGTGGAGATGAAGCAGAAGTGTCAGTTTAGGCCTTCATACTGTAATTTTACATGGGTAGTACAAATTAAATTACAGTGTGAGTTACAGTGAAAGAGTCTTACACACAATGGAGGCAAGACAAAGTCCTTACATCTACTTTACACCTAACATGAGCCTATTCATCAGGGACATACATTCAATAGCAAATATCACCATTGCACCTCCAACTTCATTGCCTATTGTCATCTAAACCTCTATCTCCTTCACAACAGAAGCATAAAGACTCTGGAAAAGGACTCGGACGGACCAAATTAATGTTACGTAAACCAATCTCTCTCATCCTCTCAGAGACAAACCAGAGCTCTTAAAAAATTGTCTCTAATTAAAACAGTCCGGTAGGATTTTTATATGAAAGACCTCATCCTCGTCTTTCAACAATTCCAGTTAACATCCCTGGTGTTTCTATATTGACTCACTGAAGCGTCGACACAACCTCCGGAGAACCTCAAGATTATGATCTGAAAGGCAAAACTGATGCTAGATCCACACTCCTACACTACCTTATCTGAGACACTTTGTGAATATAAGCCCAGAACTTCGTCCTACCTTTGAGAACAATGGGGTCCTTGCCCTCCCTCCTCAGCGAATCCAGGACCACATGGAGGGGCTGCGAGGAGGTCATCCTCTGGGGATCCATGGTGTTTTCGTCGTACACCACGATCTCTTTGGAGAAAATGCTTTTGAAGGAGTCCTTGCCGGAAGACTCGCGGCACGACAGGAGGTCCAGCACTGTGATCTTGCCCTGCTGCAGCCGCCGCCGGCTGATCTTGTCCGAACAGTTGATGTGTACCGCGCCCTGGATGTGGCTCTTGTTGTACTCCATGAAGGGTCGGCAATCAATGATGACCGGGACCGGCCCAACCAGATGGCCCATGGGGCATCTGGCCATCCGCTTGGCCAGCTCATTGGGGTGGATGACCCGGATGGTGGACCCTAGAGCCTTGGGTGGGCCTGAGGTGAGACTGAGGTCGCTAAATGCCTCATGGTGGACCATGCCCATGGGGTTGGAGGAAGAGGCGGGTCCAGCATAGCTGAGGTTGGGGCTGCTGGCGCTCACCTGGCTCTGGTGGCTCTGCTGGTGGCGCTGGTTGTGCTGGCTGTCCTTCTCGTAGGTGGTGACCGAGCAGCAGCTGGCACTGCTGCATCCACACGACAGGGAGCGCGTGGAGCCGTTGGATGAGGGCATATACGTGAGGTTGGTCGCCCGGATCTTCACCACCGTGGTGCTAATGACCGTTGTCTTGCTGCCGTGGCTGGTGACGGTGGTGTCCAGGTAGCTGGTGTCCAGGCACAGTCGGAGTTCCTGAGGTCGGATCGGCCTTGGCAGCGCCACCACAATTCTGTCGTCGAGGGGAGATGGAGGCATGGGGAGGCTGAGGGTCGGGACGTCTACAGAGAACTACAAGAAGCCAGTCTACATGGGGAAAGATTGACAGAAGAAACAAAATGTCAGGGCTTGCATGCATAAAGCATTTCAGAGTAGGACTGCTGATTTAGGATATGTTTTGCCTTTTAGATAATAATAAATAAGATCATTGACACGGAGCTTGAAGCTAGACCAGCACTCCAAGATGCTTTATGAATATGGGCTTAGATTAGGATTCCATTGGTGCACTCACAAGAGTGCACCAACGGAATCCACTATAGACTAGAGCTCTTCATGGGTCCACCCTAACCTGAATACCCGAGCCCGAACCGGGACTCAAGCGGCCCCGGATCCAAAATTCTAACTTTTCCCTCAGGTTCAGGTCGGGTCCTGTTTGATTGTCATCGGTCTCGGGTCTATGTAACTGCTATTGATAGACCCAAGTGGACCCGAATGGACCTGACCACGGCTCTGCATAGCCTATAGCATATTTATTTTACAGTAATAAGGTGAATCTGTTCACTTATAGAAGGCCTAGCCAACATATGAAGACCAATTCATTAACGAGAAGAGCAACGTGGCTGATAATCTTTTTTTTTTATATTAAGGTCCAATTGGGTCTGATATAGTTGTAGGCGGGCCCATTTGGGTTCGGATCTGATTGTTCAAGTCCGGGTCCCCCTTTCCTTACAATTATTGTGTTGTATAGCACACTGTGTTACTTATACAACTAATATAAGGACAGGACATGAGACGGGAGTAGATTTCTTTTTTATATTACCTTTATTTAACTAGGCAAGTCAGTTAAGAACAAATTCTTATTTTCAATGACGGCCTAGGAACAGTGGGTTAACTGCCTTGATCAGGGGCAGAACAACAGATTTGTACCTTGTCAGCTCGGGGATTCGAACTTGCAACCTTTCCGTTACCAGTCCAACGCTCTAACCAAATTAACGTGGGCATTGTTTAATGCGTTTCACAGGAAGAACATTCCAAGCATTTCAAAGTAGGTAAGCAAGAGGGGGTTACAGGTGCCCTAAAGGGACAAAACTAAAATATCAATACACAACAGATTGGATCCATTCGCCCCGGGTCTGATTGTCCTCGGGTCCGTTCGGCCCAGTTAAACCAGAGAAGACTTCTGCTATAGGCTACGTGGGTAGAATCAATAATAACCGCAGCATCTGTCGAATAGCATGGAGGTTTGTTGATGACCATTGCCACTGACTCTGGGGACAGTGAATGAGAAACTAAACAGCTACAGTCACCAAATATCTGCTAAGTAAACGTCTGCAAGACAACTGCCACAGTCATGGGACTATGCAGGTAAAACAGAGCGCCTACTGACCATTTAGTGAGGGTGGATATAAACCATAGACTATGTGATATATGTGGAGTTTCCAATGAATATGTAGCCTATGAGCAAATAATATAATCGTCACAAATATGTGCAGGTCATACGGGGTTTGAAATTCACAGAGCAAATGGCTGGACTACGCAGCTAGGCTACTGTCAATTTCACATTGCAGTGCAATAAGGCTATGCATTTCAGGTGACAAAAAGACTGGAATACTGCTTCAACGTGTAGTAGAGCTACGCCGCAGTTTGGTCTCTCCCTCCAAATCACATCTGGGACAGTCATGGGCTGCGCGAGAGGCTGCTTAAATTTCATCAAACGTTGTAATAATAACGATGTAATAAGCCTGGTCCTCATATCAAAAGACTCACATGGTCGCGTCGTCCGGCCCGTGCATTTAGTGTCCAGCTGTTTCAACTGGCTGGTAATGTAAGAATAAATCACAGGGTGTACATTCAATGAAGAGACCGGCATGAGGACGTGCTGAGAATAAAAGTATGGAGGGCTTCGGCGGTACAGACACGGTTTGATTAGATGAAGCATGTCAATTCCAATTCAAAGACGCCGCGGTTGGACAGCACATATTTATCTCATATAGTGAAACATTGTATCATTTGTAGTGATAGTCTAGTCTGGATCATTTTGGCAACATTGTAGCCAGTAACAGATATTTGTTAAAAGTGATATTGAAAAGCCAACAGTTTATCATCTGACAGAGGTTGACATGAAGGAAATTAGTTCATGCAACGATCTAAAGGATATAGGATATATCGAATAGCCTATAGTTTCATGTGAAATTCCCAATATCTGAAATCGTTCATATTTAACGTTAGCACTGTTATGACTTGAAATTTCTGAGTATGGTCTGTTCATGTTGATAACGTCAGCGTAATTTCTATACAACTTGTAAGCTACATACACTGTGAAGGGTCGCCTAATAAAAGTGTACTTACATTTTTGTAAGACAATATTTTGGGTGCTCCGGTTGAATGTTGACGAATTTTATTTGTGCTCAATGTTGATTCCATTCAGCCTTTCCCAGTGCCGTGGATCCGCATCATTTTTACTTTTAGCCTGGTCCCCAGTAATAATATACAAGGGGTTCAGCCAACCTAGAGAAGTTGCACTTTAGGATTGGCACGGGTATGAGCCAATAAACGACTTCATTAATATGAAATTAGTCGTTTTGTACAGTGAGAGCGCAGCGAGAACCAACCCAGTAGTGCGTGTTCCGCAGCGGGTCTTAAAAATCGGCTAGCTAGGGGTAAATCTCAATTGTACCTCCTCGTGTACTTTCTCTTGTCTCCTCGCCTCCCTCTCAAAACACATTGGATGAGAAAGTCAAAGGGGAGGGACATTTGGCTTTCTCATCCAATGGATTTTGAGAAGGCGAGGAGAGCAGAGACAGGACGCGAGGAGTTAGTAATTGAGTTTCTCCTTAAATAGTCAAATGAACAATTCTCAGAGTCCCATGTATGAGAGTAGGGTGATGTCACTGGCAACCAATCTAAAGTGCGCTACGAGGAAGAGTGAAGCAAGTGTAGATTGATGATAACATTCTCAGATTAGAAATTCGTTCATCCTGTTTCGTCTTTAATGCGTTCTTCTCCGCCTATTTATATAGGAAATACAGTCATTACCACTGTAGTAGTTGCATGCAATTTAATAGTTTAATAATGATCGTTTTTTCAGGGGGAAACTGGTTTATAGTGATTCATATTATGCAGCTAGGCTATGATATTACAATGGTAATGCATAATCTACAATAGCCTATTATATGAGGTTATGGCCACAGGTGCCTTCAATTAGCCTGTCTATGCTACATGTTCATTGGAAATGATCTTGACAATTTGCTCATTTAGGGGTGTATCATAGATAATTATAGTCATGTGATGTCCTGCTCCAGAATAGCCATACCTAGGTTCTCCCCAGTAGATACTGTATAACAAGGCTCATGTCTCTGCATATAAGACCCTGAACCAATACTCTACTCAAGATATTTTAATGTAGGGCTAAGGCATGTATATTATACAGGCATTTAAAGGTTCATATTCCCCCTAATGTAGATATGAAAGGGCTCATGTCTCTGTTTATAAGACCCTGAACCAATACCCTACTCAAGATACTGTGATGTGTGGCTTGCACATCTAGGTTAAATGGACATATACTTGTTCATTATAGCCTGTATACGTTCTTCTTGGATTTTTTTATTTCACCTTTATTTAACCAGGTAGGCAAGTTGAGAACAAGTTCTCATTTACAATTGCGACCTGGCCAAGATAAAGCAAAGCAGTTCGACAACATACAACAACACAGAGTTACACATGGAGTAAAACAAATATACAGTCAATAATACAGTAGAAAAATAAGTCTATGTACGATGTGAGCAAATGAGGTGAGATAAGGGAGGTAAAGGCAAAAAAGTCCATGGTGGCAAAGTAAACACAATATAGCAAGTAAAACACTGGAATGGTAGATTTGTAGTAGAAGAAAGTGCAAAGTAGAAATAGAGATAATGGGGTGCAAAGGAGCAAAATAAAATAAATAAATACAGTAGGGGAAGAGGTAGTTGTTTGGGCTAAATTATAGATGGGCTATGTACAGGTGCAGTGATCTGTGAGCTGCTCTGACAGCTGGTGCGGGAGATAAGTGTTTCCAGTTTCAGAGATTTTTGTAGTTCGTTCCAGTCATTGGCAGCAGAGAACTGGAAAGAGAGACGGCCAAAGGAGGAATTGGCTTTGGGGGTGACCAGAGAGATATACCTGCTGGAGCGCGTGCTACAGGTGGGTGCTGCTATGGTGACCAGTGAGCGGAGATATGGGGGGACTTTACATTTACATACATTTTACATTTTAGCAGACGCTCTTATCCAGAGCAACTTACAGTGCATACATTTCATAATTTTTTTTCTGTACTGGTCCCCCATGGGAATCGAACCCACAACCCTGGCGTTGCAAACACCATGCTCTACCAACTGAGCCACACAGGACCTTTACCTAGCAGGGTCTTGTAGATGACCTGGAGCCAGTGGGTTTGGCGACGATTATGAAGCGAATATGAAGCATATATGCACTGAGTGTACAAAACATTATGAACATTAGGCTTTTTCCATGACCTAGATTGAGCAGGTGAATGCTAAGATCCCTTATTGATTTCACTTGTTAAATCCACTTCAATCAGTGTAGATTAAGAGGGGGAGACAGGCAACAACTAAAAAATTATGCCTTGAGACGATTTAGGCACTAATTGTGTTCAAATACTCATACTAACCGCACTAACCATACTATTTGTGACGTGAATTGAGTATATAGTATGCTCGTTAGTCATAGTATGGATATAGTTAGTATTCCAAAAGTTCCATCATGCAATTCTTCAGAAAATGGGCGTGGCTTCATAACTTTTCAGATTTGAAGAAAATGGTGGAATATATGCAGCCGAAGTCCGACAAAGCGGATACAGATTCATTGCTTTAACTAATTATGACATATATTAAGAAAATGTTGAAAAAAGTAATAAAGTAATGCCTTTTCAAATCAGTTACGTTACATGTTATGTTGGCTGACAATTTGTTAGCTACGCTATCCTTACGAACCGCATAGCATTATAGTATGTACCGGTATGTTAGCTAGTTATTTAACGTTATTTGGTACAGACACGGTTTGATTAGATGAAACATGTCAATTCCAATTCAAATTCATCAAACTTGCCAGGCAGTATATTAACTATCTGCTATCTATCAAACTACCCAATGTTTATTGACTTGATTATTTACATCAAATCAAAGTCTATTTGTCACATGCGCCGAATATAACAGGTGTAGAACTTACAGTGAGCTGCTTACTTACAGGCTCTAACCAACAGTGCAATAAAAAAAAGGTATTTGGTGAACAATAGGTAAGTAAAGAAATAAAAACAACAGTAAAAAGACAGTGAAATATAACAGTAGCGAGGCTATATACAGTAGCGAGGCTATAACAGTAGCGAGGCTATATACAGGCACCGGTTAGTCGGGCTGATTGAGGTAGTATGTACATGAATGTATAGTTAAAGTGACTATGCATATATGATAACCAGAGAGTAGCTGCAGCGTAAAAGAGGGGTTGGGTAGGGGCACACAAAGCAAATAGTCCGGGTAGCCATTTGATTACCTGTTCAGGAGTCTTATGGCATGGGGGTAAAAACTGTTGAGAAGCCTTTTTGTCCTAGACTTGGCACTCCAGTACCGCTTGCCATGCGGTAGTAGATAGAACAGTCTATGACTGGGGTGGCTGGGGTCTTTGACAATTTTTAGGGCCTTCCTGTGACATGCCTGGTGTAGAGGTCCTGAATGGCAGGCAGCTTAGCCCCAGTGATGTACTGGGCCATACGCAATACCCTCTGTAGTGCCTTGCGGTTGGAGGCCGAGCAGTTGCCGTACCAGGCAGTGATGCAACCAGTCAGGATACGCTCGATGTTGCAGCTGTAGAACCTTTTGAGGATCTGAGGACCCATGCCAAATCTTTTTCGTTTCCTGAGGGGGGAATAGGCTTTGTCGTGCCCTCTTCACGACTGTCTTGGTGTGTTTGGACCATTCTAGTTTGTTGGTGATGTGGACACCAATGAACTTGAAGCTCTCAACCTGCTCTACTACAGCCCCATCGATGAGAATGGGGGCGTGCTCGGTCCTCCTTTTCCTGTAGTCCACAATCATCTCCTTAGTCTTAGTTACGTTGAGGGATAGGTTGTTATTCTGAGACCACCCGGCCAGGTCTCTGACCTCCTCCCTATAGGCTGTCTCATCGTTGTCGGTGATCAGTCCAGGATCCAGTTACAGAGGGAGGTGTTTAGAGCCGGCATGAGGACGTGCTGAGAATAAAAGTATGGAGGGCTTAGTGATGAGCTTTGAGGGTACTACGGTGTTGAACGCTGAGCTGTAGTCAATGAATAGCATTCTCACGTAGGTGTTCCTATTGTCCTGGTGGGGAAGGGCAGTGTGGAGTGCAATAGAGATTGCATCATCTGTGGATCTGTTGGGGCGGTATGCAAATTGGAGTGGGTCTAGGATTTCTGGGATAATGGTGTTGATGTGAGCCATTACCAGCCTTTCAAAGCACTGCATGGCTACGGACGTGAGTGCTACAGGTCTGTAGTCATTTAGGCAGGTTGCCTTCGTGTTCGTGGGCACAGGGACAATGATGGTCTGCCTGAAACATGTTGGTATTACAGACTCAATCAGGGACATGTTGAAAATATCAGTGAAGACACCTGCCAGTTGGTCAGCACATGCCCGGAGCTCACATCCTGGTAATCCGCCTGGCCCCGCAGCCTTGTGAATGTTGACCTGTTTAAAGATCTTACTCACATCGGCTACGGAGAGCGTGTTCACACAGTTGTCCGGAACAGCTGATGCTCTCATGCATGCCTCAGTGTTGCTTGCCTCGAAGCGAGCATAGAAGTGATTTAGCTCGTCTGGTAGGCTCGTGTCACTGGGCAGCTCGCGGCTGTGCTTCCCTTTGTAGTCTGTAATAGTTTGCAAGCCCTGCCACATAAGACAAGCATCGGAGCCGGTGTAGTACGATTCAATCTTAGCCCTGTATTGAAGTTTTGCCTGTTTGATGGTTTGTCGGAGGGCATAGCAGGATTTCTTATAAGCTTCTGGGATAGAGTCCTGCACCTTGAAAGCAGCAGCTCTACCCTTTAGCTCAGTGTGAATGTTGCCTGTAATCCATGGCTTCTGGTTGGGGTATGTACGTACAGTTGCTGTGGGGACGACATCCTCGATGCACTTATTGATAAAGCCAGTGACTGATGTGGTGTACTCCTCAATGCCATCAGAAGAATTCTTGTTCCAGTCTGGGATAGCAAAACAGTCCTGCAGTTTAGCATCTGCTTCATCTGACCAGGAATCAGGAGGATAGAATTGTGGTCGGATTTACCAAATGGAGGGCGAGGGAGAGCTTTGTACGCATCTCTGTGGGTGGAGTACAGGTGATCTAAAAAAAAAATCCAACTCCTGCGGCACATTTAACATGTTGATAGAAATTAGGAAGAACTGATTTAAGTTTCCCTGCATTAACGTCTCAGGCCACTAGGTGCGTCGCCTCTGGGTGAGTGGTTTCCTGTTTGCTTATTTCCTTATACAGCTGACTGAGTGCGGTCTTAGTGCCAGCATCCGTCTGTGGTGGTAAATAAACAGCCATGGAAAGTATAGCTGAAAAATCTCTAGGCAAATAGTGTGGTCTGCATTTTATCACAAGATACTCTACTTCAGGTGAGCAAAATCTAGAGACTCCCTTAGATTTCGTGCACCAGCTGTTGTTTATAAATATGCAACCCCCCCCCCCCCCCCCCCGTCTTACCGGAGTGTGCTGTTCTATCTTGCCGGTGCAGCGTATATCCCGCTAGCTGAATATCCATGTCATCATTCAGCCACGATTCCGTGAAACATAAGATATTACAGTTTTTGATGTCCTGTTGGTAGGATATTCGTGATCGTACCACGTCTAATGTATTGTCCAATGATTGCACGTTGGCGAGTAATATTGACGGTAGCGGCAGCTTTCCCACTTGCCTTCTGCGGATCCTTACGAGGCACCCCGCTGTGTCCTCTGTACCTGCATCACTTCCTCTTGCAAATAACTGTGATGTTGGCCTTGTCGGGTGTTCGGAGAATGTCCTGTGCGTCCTGCTTGTTGAAGAAAAAATCTTTGTCTAATCCGAGGTGAGTGATCGCTGTTGTCACGCCCTGACCTTAGAGATCCTTATTATTCTCTATGTTTGGTTAGGTCAGGGTGTGACTCGGGTGGGAAAGTCTATGTTTTCTATTTCTTTGTTGTTGGCCGAGTGTGGTTCCCAATCAGAGGCAGCTGTCTATCGTTGTCTCTGATTGGGGATCATATATAAGTTGTTATTTTCCTTTTGGGTGTAACGACTGTCGGGAGAGAGAGTAGACCAAGGCGCAGCGGAGTTAGTGTTCATCATGATTTTAATTGAACAACGTGAATACTATACAAAAACAAGAAAACTGACAGCCAAACAGTCCTGTCGGGTGCAAAACACTCAACAGAAACAATTACCCACCAAACCCAAAGGAAAAACATGCTCCTTATGTGTGACTCCCAATCAGCAACAACGAACTTCAGCTGTGCCTGATTGGGAGCCACACACGGCCCAAAACAAAGAAATACAAAAAACCTAGAAAACGAACATAGAACGCCCACCTAATGTAACACCCTGGCCTAACCAAAATAAAGAACAAAAAAAAACTCACTATGGCCAGGGCGTTACATTGGGTTTTGTTGGGATCTTGTTTTCTGTTTAGTGTCTGTGCCTGACAGAACTGTTCGCCTTTGTTTTCGCCTTTTGGTATTTTGTTTTAGTGTTTCTTGAATAAACTAAATCATGAACACTTACCATGCTGTGCCTTGGTCTACTTCTACCACCAACGAGAGCCGTTACAGCTGTCCTGATATCTAGAAGCTCCTTTTTGTCGTAAGATACGGTTGCAGAAACATTATGTAGAAAATAAGTTACAAATAACGCAAAAAAAATCACATAATAGCACAATTGGTTGGGCGCCCTTAAAACTGCTGCCATTTCTTCCGGCGCCACAATTCAATGGCTATTACTTCGATTTCAGAGCACTCTCGCACAAAATAACTGATGAATGTACGAATGCTCAACACCCATTGAATATGGCCCGGTGTCAGTAAATCTTGGCAAAAAAAAGCGTAACTAAATTGTTCCCAGCAGCACAGGTACAGTCACCAACGCTCTGGATAACATGAAAACAGCCTATCCAGCTCTGCTAGGGCGAGTAAAATGGTCAGAGTGAGGTGTTCTCTCATTTGTGTCTGGAAGTAGCTAGCAAGTTAGCCTACATTAGCCAGTTAGCTTGGGTGCTTGACTGCCGCTGTGAGGGCAGAACGCTCGGATCAACCCTACTCCTTGGCCAGAGCGTACAGTGTGTGCTCAGAATTTACAAATGGACAATCTGACAACGCTCTGAATTTAGAGGGCACACTCCACATTGAATTTACGAATGTTTAGCTAGTCATTTGTTAAACTAACAATCCAGCAACAGCATCAACTTCCGGTAGACAGGCGAAGCTCTAGTATGCTCAACTGAAACGATACCGTTCGTTTCCAGTATACTAAAATGAACTAATAGTACATAGTATGTAGTATATACTCATGAAGTATGTAGTATAAAGTATGTTAGTATGGGTATTCGAACACAGCTATGGATTGTGTATGTGTGCCATTCATAGGGTGAATGGGCAAGACAAAATATATACACTCAACCGTTTCCCGTGTGTACCAAGAATGGTCCACCACCCAAAGGACATCCAGCCAACTTGACACAACTGTGGGAAGCATTGGAGTCAACATAGGCCAGCATCCATGTGGAATGCTTTCAACACCTTGTAGAGACCATGCCCAATGAATTGAGGCTGTTCTGAGGGCGCTAAATTGTAATTATTTTGCCACTATGGCCTATTTATTGCCTTACCTCCCTTATCCTATCTCATTTGCACACACTGTATATAGACTTTTTCTATTATATTATTGACTGTATGTTTGTTTATTCCATGTGTAACTCTGTGTTGTTGTTTGTGTCACACTGCTTTGCTTTATCTTGGCCAGGTCGCAGTTATAAATGAGAACTTGTTCTCAACTCGCCTACCTGGTTAAATAAAGGTTAAATTAAAAATTAAAAAGGGGGGGTTGGGAGGGGTGCAACTCAATACTAGGAAGTTCTTCATATTTTGTACACTCACTGTATGTCCTTTCAAGAATCAATTAACCCCTATTATAAAGTACGGTCCACCAGGACAACACGTCCACCATGGTTTGATACAAGTCTATTACTGTAGAATAACTTTTTAAAGTTAGTTTTGATTAACTGCACAAAGTTGGCTGCCCATCCCAACCAGTCAATTCTGACAAGGGATAGCAGGTCAATGACGCAAAGACTTTGAAAACCTGTCCAAGAAAATAGGGTTATAGTGCTGCTTGTTTACACACACACACACACACACACACACACACACACACACACACACACACACACACACACACACACACACACACACACACACACACACACACACACACACACACACACAAACAAAAGTTACCCCTGAAGCCTGTAAAAAATGTGAGGTAATATTGTTGTTGGGGTAATTAAGTGGCTGCGGGCCGTTGAGAAAAGTGCCAACTTGGCTAAGAGCACATGCTCCCATATGACAGGACACGTCGTGGGGGAGAGGGTCTCACCGAGACTCTCTATTTATACCCCGTTGCAGCCTTGAACAATGCAGGACATTTATTATTGCTTCTATTCTTAGCAGCAGCACAGAGGGGGGTATTTATAAGTGTGTGGCTGGAGCTGATCAAAGCCCCATCCAAATTGAATTATCTGAGACCTGGCCATGAATAATCGTTCACCCCGCAAGACCCTAGTATAATCGTATCAATGTCCACAATTAAGTGTATGGTATCATGGTTTGATAGAGAGTGTGATTGGTGTTGTTGATGTTTTATTATGTTATGTTGATCCCATAAACTATGTCACCTGACATTATGCTAAAAATGTATAGGCAGTAACCTACTCCTGGTGTCATTGTTGTAACGGTTGTTGCAAGGAGAGGACCAAGGTGCAGCGTGGTATGTGTTCATGATGGTATTTATTATAACTGAACACTGAATCAAAAACAAAGTGGAACAAAACGCAACAGCTCTGTCAGGTGAAAAACACAAGACAGAAAACAACTAACCACAAAAAACCCTGTGAGAAAAGGCTACCTAAGTATGGCTCCCAATCAGAGACAACGATAGACAGCTGTCCCTGATTGAGAGCCATACCCGGCCAAAACAAAGAAATACACAAAACATAGAAAACAGAACATAGAATGCCCACCCTAGTCACACCCTTGCCTAACCAAAATAGAGAACAAAAACCCTCTCTATGGCCAGGGCGTGACAATTGTTTTTGCTGAATGTGCTAAAAATGGATGCAGGTGTAGATACAGGAAATACAACACTTTCAGATTTACATAACATTCAAATGAATACTAATAGTCAATGTTGAAATAGCATCGGCAGTTGGTGATAGTGGTGTGGTCACAGCCGAGTTGTGTTGTTAGGAATATGTGTCACTGTTAAAGGGGTTAAAGGGGAATTTCACCCAGGGGGAATCTGGGATTTTTTTCATTATGTCTGAGACATTTCTAGGACAGTGAGATGTGTTTCACACATAATTGCCCAGGAGTAAGGCAGGTCTGGGCTTTGCACGCTGAATGATACACTGTATCACGGCCTCTGGTGTATTTTTTTGGGGGGGGGGGTCTGAAAATAAATGTAGTCCTGCTTTTTGGCATTTCGCAAAGGCTCTATGTGATGCTGATCGCACTATACATTTTGTGCATGTAGATATGGTTGTCCTTATTCGATAGAGCCTTTGGACATCTTTCAGTGATGTTCCTATCAGCAGATTCATTGCTAATTATACAAGCTGACACAACTTTTCCTGTATCTGAAAGACTACTACTCGTATGGGCGGTGCTTTGTGCTCTGGCCGCTCTGGCAAGTGATTCCTCTCGTCAACACGAATTCGAAGATGGAGCTTCTATTTTTTTTTAGCTTCATGGTGACATTCAACCATACATGTTTCAACCGGAATATAACGGGGACGATTCGAAACAAGGAGTTAGATTTTGCTAGAGGCTCAGCTACAGCCAATTCCAGCACCAAGAGGGCAGATGACAAATACGGTGGCTAGTAAGTTCTTTTTACCTGCAAGCCACCTAGATATCTTTAGTTTATCTACTAAAATTCATATTGTGTATTACTGACTAACATACTTTTGTGGTACAGTAGGGGACATCATGTTTTTTCCCAGTTTGGTAACTTAGGTAGCTAGCTAGCTAAGTTAGCTAAACAATACGGGTAGTCATATCCATGACAAAAAATAGAAGAGGTTTTACCATGAGAGATCTATTGTATCTCGATTGTAAAACCTCTTCTCTTTTTAGTTGTAGATATGGCTACTTAACAGCAAGCGATAACGTTACAACCAGCTACCTAAAGCTAGGTTTACCAGCAAACGTTAGCACATGACTGGAGTTGGCTAGCTAGTAAGCCTGGCCCCTGCTAACTTATTACTATGCACCAGGCCTCCCTTATGTAACTTTTTAGCAAACAGTTAACATCTGCAACTGTAAATAGTTTTACTAGCTAGCTATGGAACATAAATGACAATGACTATAGATGCATTTCAAAATCACAAAATGATAGGCATGACGCAAGATAGGATTCCAAACAGATGTGAATAACAATTATAGGCTATCCAGCAAGCTAGCTAGTTAAGTTTATTAGCTGACAGTGAGGAGGAAAAAAATAATACAACAATTTAAATGTTGTAAATCAAAAAAAATGATAAGCTGGTTTTACTCTAAAAAATATTTGCCTAAGCATGCCCATTAGACATGGCTGTAGCTAGATACTGTCTGCCTACCTACTTACCTAGGTACATTTGTACTGTCTGGTCACTGCGCAAAGGTTGAAGGCTATGCCATATTTCTTTCTATTAGGCTAGATATTGTTCTAAATGTAATCTCTGTGCCTATGCACATGTATGCATGTTCAACTAGTCTACCCCAATAGTGTTATGCTGGCACAGTTCAACTGTTTAAACTGTGCAATGGAGTATAATTTATTATCTTTTTTTGTCTTACAGGCAATACTGTGTGGTGCCTGGGCTTCTTTCTAGAGTGGATTCTTAGAGAGAGAAGTAATTCCTTTGCCTGCGCATTTCATTGTAGAATTGGACATTATGCTGGATTTCAAGCAGAAGATGACTCAAGAGGAGCTGAATGGCAACACAAGAGGAGCTGATCATGACAACACACCTCCCACAGCTGTACATTTGTTCCCTGAAGTTACTGTATGTTTCTTTGGAATGGCAATTTTATCATGACCACCTCTCCCATCATCTGCTGATCATCATTTCTCTTAGCTACAGATTGATACACCAGACAATGTGATTTAACCAAATATGTTTGGTATCCATAACTGGGAGTTCCAGGATAGGTGTAGCACAGCGTTTTTGATGCTGTCTTCGTCCTTGATTTGTGGAAACAGGAGTCTCAGAAAATGTCCATGTCCAGTTGCAGGGGTTCAGTTTGAATTTAGAAAATGCTCAGTTATTATAACAAATACTTAGCTATATAGATTACAATTCTAGTGTTTTTCAGAAAAGGGTGTAATAGATGGCTACCAGATTGAGTTACTCTTATGTGTTAACATTAGCTAGCTTACGTTAGCTAACATTAGTCCAAGATAGAACAAACAGACAAACAAACATGCTTACTCTGCTGAAGGTCAGTCTAGCAGTGACTACCATGGCATTGGCAAAATTGATTGACAGTGTGTATCCAAAAGTTAGCTAGCAATATGATTTTGCTGATGGCTTTCAGAGTTCAATACAAGACTGTAATATTAGCTAACATAGCTAATTTAACTAGTCCAGCTAACATTACGCTACCTCGAATTGAGAATCTTTAATTTTGTTGTGAAGGGAGAAAACGATGGTATCGCATCACTTCTCAGCTATCGTCTAAATGGATTCCCCATCCGTTCAGCCTGAAAATCACTCTGATAATCTTTGGTCACAGTAAGCATCATTCTTCATATCCACGACCCATTGGCAGCATCTGGGTAAATCTCTGGTATGTAGAAAGGTGAAAGATAACACATTTTCGCACCTGGTTGTAATTAGCACAGCCAGACAGAACACCACGCGGGCATGATGACAAACGGTAGTTAAAAAACAAACGTATAAAAAAAATGTGCCTGGAGAAGTTCTGAGATTTCTGTGTGTTGTAAACAACGCTATGAACCACGTTTGTGGGCACGCCCCATCTACCTAGCAGGGTGCTATCTGCATTCACTATGAATGCTGCCCTTACAAAAAAACATTGCCGTTTTGAAACTGAAGTGCAGTAACTGCAGTTATACTGCACTCTAACTGCATTTGCACTGCAAAATTACTGCAGTAAAAAACAAACGTGTAATTTTGGATGCAGTATTGCAGCATACTGCTGTTATACTGCACTCTAATTGCAGTTATACTGCACTCTTTTTTTGTAAGGGCGGGCTGTGGTTCACTATGAGCAGACGAATACACAGGAATTCAAAACTTCCAGATTCTACCGGTAAAATGAAAATGCGCTCTTTCTAGCTTGTGGTTTGGATAATGTTGATGTTTATGACAAATGTAATGTTGTCAATATAATAATGACTATATGCTGTGACAGAGCCAGGGTGAAATTCCCCTTTCATGTTCATGAAAAGCACTTACAGTAATTGTCCCAGGTTGAATAAACATAACAATTAATCACCAACCATGAATCAATATTCATCTTAGTCACATTTTCCAATAGTAACCAAAATAATATCACCAGACCACTCTTGATGATCTCCTATTGTTTTCTGTGGTAGGATAACAGTATGGAGTGTGCACCATTCAGGACAGCAAAGGCTATGCAGCCTACTTGTCAGGAGCTAGTGAAAGCCACAACTGTTTCCTCTGGTAAAAAATTAAGTGATTTTGTTATATTCTAAAGCCTCTTCCAAAATACACAACACGGTTGTACTCTGGGATTTCTGAAAAATACACAACAAATGACTCAGCATAGCGGATTCATCAGCTTTCCCCAGTGAGACCCATGCTAATAGTGACAGCGTGGCTGATGTGCTTTTTGCAAACTGAGCCCGGTTTGTCTGGTTACAAAACATGGAATAAAAGTACAGGTCAACGTTGGTTGGAGGATTATGTCACACTGATGTTAGTGAGGTATTTTGAAAGGCTAGTTTGTCCTATAGAATGGTTTAGCTTATGCGCATAGATTCTATGTTTGTTCAACCTGCATGAATGCTGTGCAACCTACACTCTAAAATCAAATAGTTCTATATAGTGCCAAATAAGGTTTATTTGGCATGTAACCATAGCGGAAACCTTTTTGTTGTTATATGGAACCTTTTTTTGAAGGTTCTATATAGAACCATGCTCATAAGGTTCTAAATGGAACCTGTATGGTGTTATAAAGAACCCTATCCTAAGGTTCTATAAATAACCATTAAAAAAAGGTTATATACACCACCAAAAAAGTATTCTGCTATGGACTTAACCCTTTTTAGGACTACAAATATAGGATCTTAATTTGAGCCAGTTTGCAACAGCAGGAAAATAATCCTGCAGCAACAGAAAATGTGAATAATTATGTGGATTATAACTAATATGCATGTTTTGTAGGGGTTAATACATTTTTCATTAGGGCAAATGAAGTCTGACATTTTAAATTGGAAATTGCAACCATTAGAAGCCTAAAATTGCCTTGAATTCACAAGTTTGCATTTCCTGCACAAAAGAGTGATCAAATTAAGATCTTGCATCTGGGTATATATAGCCTTTTTTATGGTTCTTTGTAGAACCTTTATGGAGAATGGTTATATAAATAAAGGTTATTTATATAACCATTCTCCATAAAGGTTCAATCTCAAAGGTTTTTTGAAGAACCATACAGGGTTTTTATTCTTGTTTAATAGCCATACTATAGTTTACAATTTCAATAGGTTTTATTATTGTGTTTATTAACAAGTTGAATCAGGTGTGCTAGCTCTGGAACAGCTAGGGGCCCCTAAGGAAATAATTGATGTAACAAAAAAGCAAGTTCAGTGAGTGTATTTAGTAAATAAATGAACATAGACCAAAACAAGAAATACGGGTAGCGTACAGACCTGAACAGAAACAATAACGCCTGGGGAAGGAACCAAAGGGAGTGACAGATATTGGGAAGGTAATCAGGAAGGTGACGAAGTCTGTCTGAGTCTGATGAGGCACTGGTGCGCGTAACGATGGTGACAGGTGTGCGTAATAATGAGCAGCCTGGTGACCTAGACCGCCGGAGAGGGAGTACACGTGACAATTTAGAACTACTGACTTAGTCAACCGTTCTCAATTAACAGAAGGCCATATGTGAGTCTTTCACAAAACACCATCACTGGCCGTAGTCATACAGTATATAACATGAAATAGCATAACACAACAGATTAGATGAACTGAAATGACACTCACTCATGGTTGCACAAAAAGAGCTGTGCAGAAACCACACCCCAAAATGATACCGGATCATCCCATAAACATCACATCGTCCCATAAACATCACAAAGGGTCCTTTTGTTTGATTAATTATGTCGTTATATCTCCAAAATGTCAATTTATTTGGCACGTTTGATTCAGAAAAACACCGGTTCCAACTCGCCCAACATGACTACAAATTATCTAATAAGTTACCTGTAAACTTTGTCCAAACATTTCAAACAACTTTCCTTATCCAACTTTAGGTATTTTAAAACTTAAATAATCGATACAATTTAAGACGGGATAAACTGTGTTCAATAGCGGATAAAATGAAAGTGGAGCGAGCTCCAGGTCACGCGCCCCAAACAAAACAGTCCACTTGGCTATACTCCCAGAAAGGAAAGGGCTACTTCTTAATTTCTCAAAAGAAAAACATCAACCAATTTCTAAAGACTGTTGACATCTAGTGGAAACCATAGGAACTGCAACCAGATGCCTCAGAAATCTAGACTCACATAGAAAACCAATTGAAAACACAGTCACCTCAACAACAACAACAAATTCCTGGATGGTTTGTCCTCGGGTTTGCCTGCCAAATAAATTCTGTTATACTCACAGACATAATTGTAACTGTTTTAGAAACTTTAGAGTGGTTTCTATCTAAATCTACTTATATGCATATCCTAGCTTCTGGGCCTGACTAGCAGGCAGTTTACTTTGGGCACGCTTTTCATCCGGACGTGAAAATACCGCCCCCTAGCCCGAAGAGGTTTAAGTAGCAAAAGTATAAATCATTTAAAATTCCTTATATTAAACCAGACGGAACAATTTTTTAATATATATTTTTTATTGACGGATAGCCAGGGGCACACTCCAACACAACATAATTTACAAATGAAGCATTTGTGTTTAGTGAGTCTGCCAGATCAAATGCAGTAGGGATGACCAGGGATGTTCTCTTGATAAATGTTTGAATTATAACGAGTAATTTTGGGTGTCAGGGAAAATGTATGGAGTAAAAAGTACATTATTTTCTTTCGGAATGTAGTGAAGTAAAAGTAAAAGTTGGCAAAAATATAAACAGTAAAGTAATGTACAGAACTCCAAAAAAGACTTAAGTAGAACTTTAAAGTATTTTTACTGAAGTACTTTACACCACTGCCCAAATGTCTTCACACCAGTACATTAGCATACTTTATATACTGTTACACACACACTTATCACAGTATTCCATACATAAGTTAAGGCCCTGCAACCTGAGTTGAAACTTGAGTAAGGTGCACATGTACAGTACATAAACAGATGCATGCACCATATATTTATGTGTTGGACACTTGATACGGTCACATGATATTGTTGTGGTATGTCACAAAATCATGTTACGACCACACATATCAATATTCATTTTATATATAAAAATGTTGCTAAGTCTTGCTAAGTGGATGGGTCTCTACAGAAGGTGTAAGCGGTACAGCCAAATGGTTACTTGCATAGTAGCAATATCAGAAATAGATATTGTCAATTTAAATAAAATAATATAGAGTATGTACACAAACAATATCAATAACGATAGTGATAGATGAGGTAGTTGTATGCATATAATCAGGGGTAAAGTGGCTGGAGTTACGTGAGATGTATTTAAAGCCGAAATCAATTAAGAAATGTTTTATACATGTTTTTCCCCCCCATCTGCCTTTGAAACACCAACTTATAACATTTCCTCTGCGAGGCTGAGGATTTAAAATATTTGAAAGATTCTGCAGCTTTTGGGAGAAAATGTCACAGATGGGCATACTGCAGGCTCGACAGCTTGAAAAGCAACATGTCTAGTGATGGGAGAGAGAGACAGTGCCAAGGATTCAACAGTCTGTTGACCTATGGCCCCATAACTCTCTGCACATTCATCCGATTAAACTCAATTTACATAGCACAGTACTATTGTAAAGAGGGAGATAATGGATTTGGAAAGAGAGTGGTTGGGAGGATGTGTGTCGGCCAAAAAAGGAACTAACCTGTTGAAACTTGAAGGTAATTATCCATTTTACCATAGGTTCAAATCCATTTCAAAATCTACGTATATGAGAAATCAAATGATTACAGACAATCAAACAATTCACTTACAGGTCCTCATCATATTTCAACAGATATTTTATAGCGTTCATTAATAGGTTTAATTATTTCTCTCTTTCTCTCTCCCCCCGCTTTATTGGCATGACGTAACAAAATGTACATATTGCCAAAGCTTATTCTGTATATTTACAATATAAAAATGAGAATCAAAATTGTCAACGGGACAACAAATTTGGGAAAATGGCACTCTCTAATTGTTTTATATTTTTGACATTTTGTCAGGAAATGCAGCTCCGTCTCAGGTTCTGCTGTTGTGCAGTGGTTGCACAGCCTTTCCTCTACAGGGAGCCAGGTTTTCCTGTGTCTACCCTTCTCAATGGCAAGGCTGTTCTCACTGAGCCTGTACTTTGTCAAGGTTTTTCTAAGGTTTTGATCAGTAACCATGGTCAAATATTTAGCCACGGTGTACTGTCGATTTAGGGCCAGATAGCACTGCATTTTGCTTTGTGTTTGTGTTTCCCAATAAGCAATGTAGTTTTGTTTTGACTGTGTTGTAATTTGGTTTATTCTGATTGATTGGATGTTCTGGTCCTGAGGCTTCAGTGTGTTAGTAGAACAGGTTTGTGAACTCAGCCCCAGGACCAGCTGGATGAGGGGACTCTTTTCTTTGCTCAGCTCTTGGCATTGCAGGGCTTGGTAATGATATGAGAGGGGGTCACTGTATTTTAGATGTTTCCAAAACTTAATTGCTATTTTTTGGCCTAATTCTGCCCTGCATGCATTGTTTGTAGTTTTCCTCTGGACATGTAGGAGAATCTTACAGAACTCTGCATGCAGGGTTTCAATGGGGTGTTTGTCCCATTTGATGAAATCTTGTTTTGCAAGTGGACCCCACACCTCCCTGCCATAAAGTGCAATTGGTTCAATGACATATTCAATTAGTTTTAGCCAAATTTTAATAGGTATTTCAATTTGAATTTGTTTTTTAATGGTGTAGAATGCCATGCGTGCTTTCACTCTCAGTTCATTCACTGCCTCATTAAGGTGTCCAGTTGAGCTTATTTTTAAACCTAAGTAATTGTAGTGTGTACAGTACTCTATATATTTGGGCCCATCTGTATGAATTTCTGATGTTGTACAGCTTACTGGGTTGTAAATGTGTGGTTGTTTCCATGTCTGTTCTTTTGAGGAACAACGTAATTTGGCTGTGATCAGACAGAGGTGTTAGTGGCTTGACAGTGAATGAGCTGAGAGAGAAGGGGTCAATGTCTGTAATCATATAGTCTACTGTACTGTGGCCAAGAGGTGAGCAGTAGGTAAATCTCCCCAAAGAGTCCCCCCGTAACCTACCATTGACAAAGTACAGACCCAGGCTTCTACAGAGCTGCAACAGATCCCTTCCGTTTTTGTTGATGGTGCTGTCACTGTTGTATCTATGGGGGAGATTAAGACAGAAACAGTATGGCCTGTAATAAAGCTGTGTGCGCATTTGTGTCACCATAGATGAGCACATTTCCCTGGGCCTGGAAATTGCACGTCTCTTCCTCAAGGGTGGGGAAGATCTCCTCTGAGTAATATGGGGTATTCTGAGGGGGGGATATATATTGCGCAAAGGAACACATCTTTTTCTGTCAGTACAAGTTATTTTTTTTTCAGTTTTAACCAAATGTGATATTTACCAAGTTTGAGGGGATAAATTAGATTTTGTAGTTCGGATTTGTACCAAATGATCAATCCTCCAGAGTCTCTGCCTCTATTGACAGAGCTGTGTTTCTGTGATGGCACAATTATCCCTCTGTAGCCTGTGGGACAGTGAGTGACAATGTCAGCCTTACACCATGTCTCCTGCAGAATGATGACGTCAACATCTTTCAGATTTTTGTTGAACTCCAGTGCTAAACTCTTCAGTCCAAAGGTTGATGAGTTTAGGCCCTGAATGTTCCACATGCTAACTGATAGGGATTTCATGTTGCAAAAAGAAAGAATAGCAGTCAGAAATACAGTAACTATTAACTAATAAGTTGTTAAGAGTGAAATAAACAGGATAACAGCTAACATTTTTTCTGTTATATATATATATATATACTGCTCAAAAAAATAAAGGGAACACTAAAATAACACATCCTAGATCTGAATGAATGAAATAATCTTGTTAAATACTTTTTTCTTTACATAGTTGAATGTGCTGACAACAAAATCACACAAAAATAATCAATGGAAATCCAATTTATCAACCCATGGAGGTCTGGATTTGGAGTCACACTCAAAATTAAAGTGGAAAACCACACTACAGGCTGATCCAACTTTGATGTAATGTCCTTAAAACAAGTCAAAATGAGGCTCAGTAGTGTGTGTGGCCTCCACGTGCATGTATGACCTCCCTACAACACCTGGGCATGCTCCTGATGAGGTGGCGGATGGTCTCCTGAGGGATCTCCTCCCAGACCTGGACTAAAGCATCCGCCAACTCCTGGACAGTCTGTGGTGCAACGTGGCGTTGGTGGATGGAGCGAGACATGATGTCCCAGATGTGCTCAATTGGATTCAGGTCTGGGGAACGGGCGGGCCAGTCCATAGCATCAATGCCTTCCTCTTGCAGGAACTGCTGACACACTCCAGCCACATGAGGTCTAGCATTGTCTTGCATTAGGAGGAACCCAGGGCCAACCGCACCAGCATATGGTCTCACAGGGGGTCTGAGGATCTCATCTCGGTACCTAATGGCAGTCAGGCTACCTCTGGCGAGCACATGGAGGGCTGTGCGGCCCCCCAAAGAAATGCCACCCCACACCATGACTGACCCACCGCCAAACCGGTCATGCTGGAGGATGTTGCAGGCAGCAGAACGTTCTCCACGGCGTCTCCAGACTCTGTCACGTCTGTCACATGTGCTCAGTGTGAACCTGCTTTCATCTGTGAAGAGCACAGGGCGCCAGTGGCGAATTTGCCAATCTTGGTGTTCTCTGGCAAATGCCAAACGTCCTGCACGGTGTTGGGCTGTAAGCACAACCCCCACCTGTGGACGTCGGGCCCTCATACCACACTCATGGAGTCTGTTTCTGACTGGGGGGCTGCTCCTTCAGCTCAGTAACCCATACCTCTAACACAGCCAGCCTGTCTCTCAACAGGCTGATGGTAGTGTGGTCTCTCTCTCTCTCTCTCTCTCTCTCTCTCTCTCTCTCATTTTGACTGTAGAAAGATCTGATCCTACCTAACTGTTTTGACATGTCTTTTTCATTAGCACTTTGGCTGTGGCCTTCATTGTATGAAACTAGGATATACAATATTTTGTAAGGCCTTACATCAAGGCTCAATCAATCATGAGCCATAACTGCCAAGCTGTATCAGATCACCACCAATGATAACAGAAAAGGTGGTATTGGCAGCTCCCAGAATTGTGGCTGAGCCTTTTAAACAACTGTAATGAATAATTTGGTATTGTTGAAGGATAAAATGTCTCCCCGGAGCTGTCACGCTATCTCTGAGCAGAGGCCAACATCTGCGACAGTCTTAAGAGAAAAGGCATGATTTACATTTAGCCAAGCAGCTCCATCACTGTATTCATAACCACCCTATTTTCAATGAGTTGGCGTGGTCTGCTCAGTATTATTCATTCAAGCTGGCATGTCCTTTAGCCTGAAGTGGGGGTGAATCATCCTCACAGTCACTTAGCAACTGCTAAATATTGTTTGGTTAATAATAATAACATTTAAAAAACACTTTCACTCTCTCCCTCTCTCGCACACATGAACACTTTCACATGCTTGCATGAAGCCCATGATGTAACGGCCCGAAAATGCACTCTTGATATAGGGACCGATACTGTATATACCATGACATCTGGGTGTGCAATATTGTTTTAGCTCATGCCCCATTGAAATACAAGATAACAATCTTAAGAATAGCAAATACTTTCTTTCGGCCTACATTGGAAACATCATGTTAATGGTAACCTGATCCTAGAATGGAAGCATGTCTTACACATGAGTGCATTAACAGTCCTTATAAACCGGGTGGTTGAAGCCCTGAATGCTGATGGTATATGGTTTATAATAGCAGTAAGGCACCTCTGGGATTTGTGGTTTATGGCCAACATACCATGGCTAAGGCCTGTATCCGCGTTGCGTCGTACCTAAGAACAGACCTTAGCTGTGGTATATTTGCCATATATCACACCCACTCGGGCCTTATTGCTTAATTATATTACATGTGGTACTTTAATACTTATACTCATCCCTACCAATACAAAAGCAACATTTAACATAAATTAGATGTTAGTATTTACTTTTAGTTCAAACCAGTACGACAAACACCACAACCGACGTACAGACCAAACAAATTGTAATCCCCATTCCCCCCCTCAAACCTCTGTGATGGAGTCTGAAACAACCACATGGGGATATTGGCTCTTCAGCAGCACTGTAACTCTGCACAGTATAAATAACAATGACTCTATCCTTGTGCTGCCGTGTCTAATGCTAATCACGTAAAAACAGCAACTGTTTCTAGGACAGGGGGTCACCTACTGCAGGCCTGAGATGAAGCCAGGGGCTTTCTTACTCCATCTCTCCAGGGGACCCTTGGGGCTTAGCTCCTTTTAGCATTAGCCTAGCAGCTGTTAGCTTACCTCCTCTACAGCAAAACAGGATCGTATTCAGAAGGCACCAAATGGAAGAAAATGTTGTTAAACAGGGAGGGATTATCTCAACTTGTCAAAGAAAACTATCTTGAAATGTTTTGCTACAGTGTGCCCTAATGAACATGACCCAATACTACAATATGGAACCACGCCATAGGGGGAGACATGGCAGCCATGTTGGGGTATGCATGCTGTGTGGACCAGAGCACATTATCCAAGCAGCAGGTGGAGATACAGAGGGAACATAGAAGCTGTCATAACTGCATATATATATATATATACACATACTCACTGAACAAAAATATAAAACGCAACATGCAACAATTTCAAAGATTTTACTGATTTACAGTTCATATAAGGAAATCAATCAATGAAAATAAATTAATTAGGCCCTACTCTATGGATTTCACATGACTGGGAATACAGATATGCATCTGTTGGTCACAGATACCTTAAAAAAAAAGGTAGGGGCATGGATCAGAAAAACAGTATCTGGTGTGACCACCATTTGCCTCATGTAGCACGACACATCAGGCTGTTGATTGTGGCCTGTGGAATGTTGTCCCACTCCTGTTCAATGGCTGTGTGAAGTTGCTGGATATTGGCGGGAACTGGAACACGCTATCGTACACGTCGATCCAGAGCATCGCAAACATGCTCAAGGGGTAACATGTCTGGTGAGTATGTAGGCCATGGAAGAACTGGGACATTTTCAGCTTCCAGGAATTGTGTACAGATCCTTGTGACATGGGGCCATGCATTATGCAATTGTGTTCGTTGTCCGTAGCTTATGCCTGCCCATACCATTAACCCACCGCCACTATGGGGCACTCGGTTCACAATGTTGACATCAGCAAAACCGCTCGCCCACATGACGGCATACACGTCGTCAGCCATCTGCCCAGTACAGTTGAAACCAGGATTCAACCGTGAAGAGCACACTTCTCCAGTGTGCCATTGGCCATCGAAGGTGAGCCCACTGATGTCGGTTATGACGCCAGTCTACATTCAGGTCAAGACCCTGGTGAGGACGATGAGCATGCAGATGAGCTTCACTGAGACGGTTTCTGACAGTTGTGCAGAAATTATTGTGCTGTGCAAACCCACAGTTTCATCAGGTTTCCGTGTGGCTGGTCTCAGACGATCCCGCAGTTGAAGAAGCCAGATGTTGAGGTCCTGGGCTGGCGAGCTTACACAAGGTCTGAGGTTGTGAGGCCGGTTGGACATACTGCCAAATTCTCTAAAACCACGTTGGAGGCAGCTTATGGTAGAGAAATTAACATTAAATTATCTTGCAACAGCTCTGGTGGAGATTCCTGCAGTCAAGCATGTCAATTGCACGCTCCCTCAAAACTTGAGACATCTGTGGCATTGTGTTGTGTGACAAAACTGCACATTTTAGAATGGACATTTAATTGTCCCCAGCACAAGGTGCACCTGTGTCATGACCATGCTGTTTAATCAGCTTCTTCTGTTGAATAACATACAACTGGTGGGTTATACACTGTATCGGCAGGATAGAACAGCAGCCTCTAGTAAGACAAGGGGTGGCGGTCTATGTATATTTGTAAACAACAGCTGGTATCCAAGGAAGTCTCAAGGTTTTGGTCGCCTGAAGTAGAGTATCTCATGATAAGCTGTAGATCACACTATCTACCTAGAGAGTTTTCGTCTGTATTTTTCGTAGCTGTCTTACATACCACCACAGACCAATGATGGCACTAAGACTGCACACAATGAAATTTAAGCCATAAGCAAACAAGAAAACATTCATCCAGAGGCAGCACTCCTAGTAGGAGGGAACTTTAATGCAGGGAAACTTAAATCCATTTTACCTCATTTCTATCAGCGTGTTAAATGTGCAACCAGAGGGGGAAAAAAACTCTAGACCACCTTTACACACAGAGACGTGTACAAAGCTCTACCTCGCCCTCCCTCGATTTGGCAAATTTGACCATCATTTTAACCTCCTGATTCCTGCTTACAAGCAAAGATTAAAGCAAAAAGTAGTCAGATGAAGCAGATGGTATGCTACAGGACTGTTTTGCTAGCACAGACTGGAATATTTTCCGGGATTCTTCCGATGGCATTGAGGAGTACACCACATCAGTCACTGGCTTCATCAATAAGTGAATCGATGATGTTGTCCCCACAGTGACTGTACGTACATACCCCAACCAGAAGCCATGGATTACAGGAAACATCCGCACTGAGCTAAAGGTTAGAGCTGCAGCTTTCAAGGAGCGGGACAATAACCCGGAACCATTAAACAGGCAAAGTGTCAATACAGGACTAAGATCGAATTGTACTACACCAGCTCTGATGCTCGTCGGATGTGGCAGGGCTTGCAAACTATTACAGACTACAAAGGGAAGCACAGCCGAGAGCTGCCCAGTGACACAAGCCTACCAGACAAGCTAAATTACTTCTATGCTGGCTTCGCTGACCAACTGGCAAGTGTCTTCACTGACATTTTCAACCTCTCCCTGTCTGAGTCTATCATACCAACATCTTTCAAGCAGTACCCAAAAACACTGAGGTAACTTGCCTGAATGACTACTGACCCGTAGCACTCATGGCTGTAGCCATGAAGTGCTTTGAAAGGCTGGTCATGGCTCACATCAACACCATTATCCTAGAAACCCTACACACTCCAATTCGCATACCGCCCCAACAGATCCACAGATGATGCAATCTCTATTGCACTCCACACTGCCCTTTCCCACCTGGACAAAAGGAACACTTACGTGAGAATGCTATTCATTGACTACAGCTCAGCGTTCAATACCATAGTGCCCTCAAAGCTCATCATTAAGCTAAGGACCCTGGGACTGAACACTTCCCTCTGCAACTGGATCCTGGACTTCCTGACGGGCCGCTCCCAGCTGGTAAGGGTAGGTAACAACACATCCGCCACGCTGATCCTCAACGCGGGGGGCCCCTCAGGGGTGTGTGCTGAGTCCCCAACTGTACTCCCTGTTCACTCACGACTGCACGGCCAGGCACGACTCTAAAACCATCATTAAGTTTGCCGATGACACAACAGTGGTATGCCTAATCACAGACAACGATGAGACAGCCTATAGAGAGGAGGTCAGAGACCTGACCGTGTGGTGCAAGGACAACAACCTCTCCCTCAACGTGATCAAGCCAAAGGAGATGATTGTGGACTATAGGAGATGGAGGTCCGAGCAGGCCCACATTCTTATCGACTGGGCTGTAGTTGAGCAGGTTGAGAGCTTCAAGTTCCTTGGCATCCACATCACCAACAAACTAACATGGTCCAAGCACACCAACAGTTGTGAAGAGAGCACGACAAAACCTATTAACACTCAGGAGATTGAAAAGATTTGGCATGGGTCCTCAGATCCTCAAAATGTTCTACAGCTGCACCATCATGAGCATCCTGAAGGGTTGCATCACTGCTTGGCATGGCAACTGCTCAGCCTCCGACCGCAAAGCACTACAGAGGGTAGTGCGTACGGCCCAGTACATCACTGGGGCCAAGCTTCCTGCCATCCAGGACCTCTATACCAGGCAGTGTCAGAGTAAGGCCCTAAAATAGTCTATAAATCCAGCCACCCTAGTCATAGACTAGGGCTATCGCACGCAAGTGGTACCGGAGGCTGATTCTAAACAACATGACATCATTCTAAACAACATGATGTCATTCCATTCTCTTTCTATTCTCCATTTTTTTAAACAAACTAACAAAGTGGTACTACAGATGTAGGATCTTAATTTGGTCACCCTTTTGTTGCTGAGAATTTTCCTGTACTGTAGGAAATGCAGACTTGTAGTATATTATTCAAGGTTTAAGAAATAGATCTAAAGTTTGTAATTTCCACTGTCAGACTTGATTTGCCCTAACGAAAATGTTATCAACCCCTACAAACATGTCCATTAATTATAATCCACATAATAATTCAATTATTTTCCTGCTGTAGCAAACTGGCTTAAATTAAGATTATGCATCTGTGTGTTATAAAACTGAGGGGGCAGGTTTTTTCAAAGAGAGCAAGAGAGAAGGGGATGGAAAGAGAGAAAGAAGGAAAGAGAGAATGAAATGGGTGGGAGAAACAGAGAGACAAGGGAGAGGGGGTGGAGAGAGAGAGGGAGAGATTGAGTGACTGTAGAGGAAAGACAAAAAAGAGTCACAGATCAGCTGGTGGTGGTGGTGGTAGAGAGTGATTCCTGTCATTATTGATGGTGTTTTGATAGCCAGGGGGTGACAGTTGTGGTGGTGGTAAGCGCCAGAGTCAGAGGATGACATCAACCAGCCAGCAGACAGGTTGTAAAAAGGGCTTAGTCCCACAATCCCATTGTCCCCTGGTTAATGCTGGTATTCAGCTTGGGAGCGGGGCTACGATTCGTTAATCTGACCTAACACACAGTTTAGGACACACAGTCAAACAGGACAAATAAGTTACACAAACTGCAGGTTTGGAGGGTAGAGGAGAAAGAAAATGGCGTAATAATCAGATTGCAATACAGAAACTTTATGAAAAAGAAAAGACATGTTTTCAAAAGACAGTGATTACTGATTTAGCAGAGGGCAGAGCAGGTACTGACCGTGAAATGTGTAAGGACACCATGTGTTGAAGTTACTGTTTCCTATTACTACTTCACATACTAACAGTAATAAAAGGCCAAAATCAAACGTTTTAGATGTCAACTGTATTATCTATGATATAAATGACAAGAAACATCCATAAGTGCCACCTCCACAACACAGCACATTCAGGCAGATTTCGAAAATCATATTTTATACAGGGAGATGACCAAATCATATCCATATAACCAGTGGCCATTTTAGCATGTCGATCCTGGTGGGGCAACCCCCCCCCCCCTAAATGTTTTTGATGCATGGCAGCAAAGCCCCTACACAGCACAACACATTAAGTGCACTATAACGGTGACAAACAGTGCCCACAAACTTTTACATTTTAGTCAATTAGCAGACACTCTTATCCAGAGCAACTTACAGTAGTGAATGCATACATTTCATTTCTAGTGGGCAAAATCTAAATTGTGCCTGGGTGGAACAAAACATGTCTCTCTCATTTCCCTTTCTCTTGCATTTGAAAGATGATGGTACAAAAAACATTATTTTTTTCTTTGTATTATCTTTTACCAGATCTAATGTGTTATATTCTCTTACATTAATTTCACATTTACACAAACTTCAAAGTGTTTACTTTCAAATGGTATCAATATTGTTCAGCATATTCTTGTAGGTCCTGAGCTACAGGCAGTTAGATTTGGGTATGTCATTTTAGGCTAATTTTTTTTTTTAAGTGTTGGATCCTTATTAAGCTGTCCCAACAGCAGTAGCTACACTTGGCTATCAGCGGAGCCTTTTCTGGCAGAGAAACAGTTCATTAAGTCTCATTTACTGCCTTAAAAAAAACACAGCTGATATGGCTGACTTGCTTAAACAAATATGGTTTCTATTGACAATTGAGATGCTCAAACTATGACATAAGGGGACGACGAGCGGATAAGAGGCAATCCATAATTTAGATTAAGACATTAATGAGCGAGCTAGGACGGACTGAGTCAATATACCTCTTTGTTCAGTACTTTTGAAATGTACAGCAACAGAATTCAGAACATGGGCCGTTCTTACAGTATTCTCCCTGTACACCATGTCAGAACCGTATGATAAATAAAGGGGGCATATAAGCAGACAAGGAAAGCTCTTACTATATTCAATGATTATATTTCTCTGAAACAGGCTATAGGCTACACCAAGTCTGAACAGTAGGCTAAATTATGAGGGGGAAATTGACCAAATGATTAGGGTAAGGCACATGGGCTACTAACAGCTTACTACACAACATACACTTAGTATTACTTTCTTAGCTTCAGTATACATATTTCCCTGGCATATTACATAATTTATGCAGCAACATACAATACATTGTTGGATTCACCTTGTTGTGCTGTGCTCACTTCAACATGAAGGCGACACATTTTGCCATCAAAGTCTGGCATTCTCTCGATTTATGGTGCTTTCAAGTTAACTGAGAACTTGGGGGGGGGTAAAGTTGAATCATGATGATGTCAGTGATCTTCAGGTCAGAGCTTTAGAAAGAGGCCCGAGTTCCCGACTTGCAATTCTTGGATGACTGTTCAAAATGTATTTTCCCAGTCAGAGCTTGTTTTTTTCAGAGTTCCCAGTTGTCTTGAACCCCCCGAAGTCTGAGATTTTCCTGTTCCCAGTTGTTTTGTGCACATCAGAAGTCATGATGTATTGACAGCATGGCCAATGTTGAATGTTGATCCTTTTAAGCTTGAAAAAGAAACCCATAAACCCAGACTGGGACCACACACACACACTCTACTGAATAGCAGGCTAGTGACAGCTTGAAATGCTTGCAGTTAGCCACTGATTCCTTTAAACCACTCATTGTTGAATTTGCTATTTCCAACTTGTTGTGCAATGTTTGTCCAATGGCCGATGAGCACCAATACGTTTTGCCTATAATTTCTCTTAATTATTTCTCTTCATGACAAGGACTAAAAATTATTTGCAAGTAGATTGTCAACTTGATTCATGATTCTAGCTTTCTAGCTAAGATTTTGAAAGTATGATGTTGACATGATCAGTCCAATCAAAGCTACTTTAGATATGTGATTGGAAGTCATTTTATCTGTGGCCAATCAAATCAAACTTAAATTGTCACATGTGCCGAATACAACAGGTGTAGACCATACAGTGAAATGCTTACTTACAAGCCCTGAACCAGCAATGCAGTTCAAGAAAGAGTTAGGGGAAAAAATTACAAAATAAACTAAAGTAAAAAAATATTATCAAAAGTAACACAATAAAATAACAATAACGAGGCTATGTACAGGGGGGTACTGGTACCGAGTCAATGTGTGGGGGTACAAGTTAGTCTAGGTAATTTCTTCACGTACATTTGAAGTCGGAATTGTAAATACACTTAGGTTGGAGTCTTTAAAACTAATTTTTAACCACTCCACAAATTTCTTGTTAACAAACTATAGTTTTGGCAAGTCGGTTAGGACATCTACTTCGTGCATGACACAAGTAATTTTTCCAACAATTGTTTACAGACAGATTATTTCACTTATATTTCACTGTATCACAATTCCATTGGGTCAGAAGTTTGCATACATTAAGTTGACTGTGCCTTTAAACAGCTTGGAAAATTCCAGAAAATTATGTCATGGCTTCAGAAGCTTCTGATAGGCTAATTGAAAACATTTGAGTAAATTGGAGGTGTACCTGTGGATGTATTTCAAGGCCTACCTTCAAACTCAGTGCCTCATTGCTTGACATCATGGGAAAATGTAAATAAATCAGCCATGGCAGCAAGTCTGGTTCATCCTTGGGAGCAATTTCCAAACGCTTGAAGGTACCACGTTCATCTGTACAAACAATAGTACGCAAGTATAAACACCATGGGACCACGCAGCCGTCATACTGCTCAGGAAGGAGACGTGTTCTGTTTCCTAGAGATTAACGTACTTTGGTGCGAAAAGTGCAAATCAATCCCTGAACAACAGCAAAGGACCTTGTGAAGATGCTAGAAGAAACGGGTACAAAAGTATCTATATCCACAGTAAAAGGAGTCCTATATCGACATAACCTGAAAGGCCGCTCAGCAAGGAAGAAGCTACTGCTCCAAAACCTCCATAAAAAAGCCAGACTACGGTTTGCAACTGCACATGGGGACAAAGATCATACTTTTTGGAGAAATGTCCTCTGTTCTGATGGAACAAAAATATAACTGTTTGGCCATAATGATCATTGTTGTGTTTGGGGGAAAAGGGGGTGGCTTGCAAGCCGAAGAACACCATCCCAACCATGAAGCACGGGGGTGGCAGTATCATGTTGTGGGGGTGCTTTGCTGCAGGAGGGACTGGTGCACTTCACAAAATAGATGGCATCATGAGGCAGGACAAATATGTGGATATATTGAAGCAACATATCAAGACATCAGTCAGGAAGTTAAAGCTTGGTCGCAAATGGGTCTTCCAAATAGACAATGACCCCAAGTATACTTCCAAAGTTATGGCAAAATGGCTTAAGGACAACAAAGTCAAGGTATTGGAGGGGCCATCACAAAACCCTGACCTCAGTCCTATAGAAAATGTGTGGGCAGAACTGAAAAAGCATGTGCGAGCAAGGAGGCCTACAAACCTGATTCAGTTACACCAGCTCTGTCAGGAGGAATGGGCCAAAACATATTGTGGGAAGCTTGTGGAAGGCTTTCCTCTGACACCGACTAGTATATAGGTCCTGAATGGCCGGAAGCTTGGCCCCAGATGCCGAGCAGTTGCCATACCAGGTGGTGATGCAACCGGTCAGGATGCTCTCGATGGTGCAGCTGGGGACCCATGACAAATCTTTTCAGTCTCCTGAGGGGGAAAAGGTGTTGTTGTGCCCTCTTCACGACTGTCTTGGTGTGTGTGGACCATGATAGTTCGTTGGTGATGTGGACACCAAGTAACTTGAAACTCTCGACCCGCTCCACTACATTCCCATCAATGTTAATGGGGGCCTGTTCCGCCCGCCTTTTCCTGTAGTCCACGATCAGCTCCATTGTCTTGCTTACAATGAGGGAGAGGTTGTTGTCCTGGTACCACATGGCCAGGTCTCTGACCTCCTCCCTATAGGCTGTATCATCGTTGTCGGTAATCAGACTTAATGATGGTGTTGGAGTCGTGCCTGGCCACGCAGTCGTGGGTGAACAGGGAGAACAGGAGGGGACAAAGCACGCACCCCTGAGGGGCCCCAGTGTTGAGGATCAGCATGGCAAATGTGTTGTTGCCTACCCTTACCACCTGGGGGCGGCCTGTCAGGATCCAGTTGCAGAGAGAGGTGTTTAGTCCCAGGGTCCTTAGCTTAGTGGGCACTATGGTGTTGAACGCTGAGCTGTACTCAATGAACAGCATTCATACATAGGTGTTTCTTTTGTCCAGGTGGGAAAGGGCAGTCTGGAGTGCGATTGAGATTGCATTATCTGTGGATCTGTTGGGGCGGTATGCAAATTGGAGTGTGTCTAGGCTTACTGGGATGATGCTGTTGATGTGAGCTATGACCAGCCTTTCAAAGCACTTCATGGCTACCGATGTGAGTTCTATGGGGCGGTAATCATTTAGGCAGGTTCATTTGCTTCCTTGGGCACAGGGACTATAGTGGTCTGCTTGAAACATGTAGGTATTACAGACTCGGTCAGGGAGAGGTTGAAAATGTCAGTAAAGACACTTGCCAGTTGGTCCTCACATGCTTTGAGTACATGTCCTGGTAATCCGTCTGGCCCCGCGGCTTTGTGAATGTTGACCTATTTAAAGGTCTTGCTCACATCGGCTACCGAGAGCGTTATCACACAGTTGTCCGGAACATCTGATGCTCTCATACATGCTTCAGTGTTGCTTTCCTCAAAGCGAGCATAAAAAGGCATTTAGCTCGTCTGGTAGGCTCTGCCCACCTGCCCTTAACAACTGGTCACCACTGCATATAACAAAGGGATGGATAAATATGTAAATTTAGAAAGACTGATAGACAAGCAATACTGTCGAACCGCCCACAATGATCCAAACCCATTCTGTGCTGTGCTTTGACAGCTGTATTTTCCAACCATACGACGAGCCATCTCTAGAGACGTGACAGACATTAAGGTATTCTCTGGGCACCACAATATTGCTCATTGTGGCCACTTAGCATTACAGATAGTGGAAATTAGTCAATTGAGCTCACCATGTATGCCTTTGAGGATTCATGAGTCACCTAGTTGGTAGACTGGCACTATATAAATATGCAGCCAGTAGGTTGGTTAATTGGAAAGCATTATCACATTGGTGGTTCAAAATGCCACATAATGAAATTAGTTCCAATTTCCCTGAATAGGTGTGAAATGTACCTAATGTGCAGACTGCAGGTATGATAGCTGAGTGTGTGTGTGTGTGTTTGTGTGTGCACGCATCGGTGACCGTGTGTGTGGGAGGATGGGTGATTGATTACACCTTGACAAAATCTATCCCTTCCCACTCCCAAATTAAAACAAAATCCCTTGTTTTCCTTTCACAGGAGGAAAGCGGAAGAGTGGAGCGAGAGAAGTGCGAAGAAGCTGGTAGAATAACAATTAGCCATCAGTGTCTGTGGACGCTCAAAACAGAATAATTATACTCAACAAAAAGGTCAATGTCCCATTATTTGAAACCAGTCTCACAACAAAAGAATCAAACTGAATAAAAGGCTTCTTCAAGTTTATCCTCAGACAACAGAGTTTACACAACTGTACAAATGAACACAAAATATTACCTAGCATAATTCCACTTCAAAGCTAGTCTGCTCTCATATTTTTGTGTTAACATTTCCGTAGCTTGGCAAGAGCTTTATATGTGAAGAGATGGGATGGAAACAGAACGCGTCTCCTTCCTGAGCGGTATGACGGCTGCGTGGTCCCATAGTGTTTATACTTGCGTACTATTGCTTGTACAGATGAACATGGTACCTTCAGGCGTTTTGAAACTGCTCCCAAGGATGAACCCATGATGTCAAGCAAAGAGGCACTGAGTGTGAAGGTAGGCCTTGAAATACATCCACAGGTACACCTCCAATTTACTCAAATGTCGTCAATTAGCCTATCAGAAGCTTCTAAAGCCATGACATAATTTTCTGGAATTTTCCAAGCTGTTTAAAGGCACAGTCAACTTAATGTATGCAAACTTCTGACCCACTGGAATTGTGATACAGTGAATTATAAGTGAAATAATCTGTCTGTAAACAATTGTTGGAAAAATTACTTGTGTCATGCACAAAGTAGATGTCCTAACCGACTTGCCAACACTATAGTTTGTTAATAAGAAATTTGTGGAGTGGTTAAAAATGAGTTTCAAAGACTCCAACCTAAGTGTATTTAAACTTCCGACTTCAACTGTATCACTATTGAATATGTAATTCAGGCCATGGATATTTGGTGTAAAATCCCATTTCAGTCTTGAGCATCTTTCAACAACCTATGGTGAGAAATAATAGAAAAGCAAGTAATGCAGTTATCACTTTTGAACATTTCAGTTATGAAGTGGTATTCAGGTTATTCCATGGATATTTCATTCCAAACCCCGTTTCAGTCTCGAGCATATTTAACAACCAACGTTGAAAATAAAGCAGAAAACTATTTCATTGTAAGCTGTTGAGCCGATTCCATTTTAAACCAGTATGTACCTTACGCCTGCCTTGCTTGTCATGATAATTGATGTCTGGTTTGGAAATCACAATTTTTTCCAACCTTGAAATCCTCTCAAAGTTTCACTCTTTTCTTGGTCCATTGATGGGATTCAAAGTGACACCGTGATTGCCACTCATCACATTCAGGCACGCAAGAAATTAAACTTCACACCCTCACGTGAACGCTCTGTTGGCCGAGCCACTTACAATTTTGTCATTACATCCCCGTAACAAACCATCTATCGCCCCATTCGCCTGCGCTAGGTTTTTAAGAGCCAATGGATGCTCTCTCCCTCACAGATTTTCTGGAATGGCTCAGGCTAGTAAAAATTTCTTCAGACTATGGTGTGGGTAAGAAGAAAATCTGTTATAGTAGGCTAAGTAATAGAGGTATATGTCATAAGTGGCTTGTTAAATTCAAGGTCCTTATTAAGGTGGATTTGTAGAAGAGTCATGGCTGTTGGTCATGGTGGGCCCAATCTCACATCTGTATGTCATATTGCCAGCACAAAGTACACTAAATATACAAAAGTATGTGGGCACCCCTTCAACTGAGTGGATTTGGCTATTTCAGCCACACCGTTGCTGACAGGTGAATAAAATTTAACACACAACCATGCAATCTCCATAGTCAAGCACTGGCAGTAGAATGGCCTTACTGAAGTGCTCAGAGACTTTCAACGTGGCACTGTCATAGGATGCCACTTTTCCAACAAGTCAGTTTGTCAAATTTTTGCCCTGCTAGACCTGCCCCTGTAAGTGCTTTTATTGTGAAGTGGAAATGTCTAGGAGCAACAACGGCTCTGCCGCGAAGTGGTAGGCCACACAAGCTCACAGAAAGGGACCGCCGAGTGCTGAAGAGCGTAGCGTGTAAAAATTGTCTGTCCTCGGTTGCATTACTCACTACCGAGTTCCAAACTGCCTCTGGAAGAAGCTTCAGCACAGTCCTTTCCTGTTTTGGCCCTTTCCTGTCTGTGCACAAAGCAAGGTCTATAAAGAAATAGTTTGTCGAGATCGGTGTGGAAGAACTTGAATGGCCTGCACAGAGCCCTGACTTAAACAATATCGAACACTTTTGGGATGAATTGGAACATCGACCTTGAGCCAGGCATAGTCGCCCAACATCAGTACCCGACCTCACGAATGCTCCTGTGGCTAAACGGAAGCAAGTCCCTGCAGTAATGTTTCAACATCTAGTGGAAAGCCTTCCCAGAAGAGTGGAGGCTGTTATAGCAGCAACGGGGGACCAACTCCATATTAATGCCAATGATTTTGGAATGAGATATTCGACAAGCAGGTGTCCACATACTTTTGCTCATGTAGTGTATGTCAAATCTTCACAATTACAAACGTCAACAAATGTGATAAACGTATCTGTGCCTTTACTTACTGACTTTACTGTCCCCATGGGGAAATGTTGTTGTAGTGTCATGTACATGTTTAAAGTGGCGTTTAAATACAAAACAAAATTGACAATACAACTTTCATAACAGTTACATACCAATACATTTTTTTTTTTTTAAGCCTGCTGGCCTTACTGAGTCGATAGGAACATTAGCCTGAGCTATTTAGGAGGGATATCACACCTGGCACAAATGATTGTCTAGTTCTGTTTTTCCTGCTGAGGGGTGCCCTATACCTGCGCCCAGAACGGAGTAGTTCAAAGTCCGGGTACAGGGGGTGGCTTAGGTCTAAAATTATTTTGTGAGCCTTGCGGAGGGCCCTGACCTTAAAGATCTCATACAGGCCTGTCTGTTTGACTCCAAGTACCTTCTTGCTGTGGTGATAATCCTTCTCAGCATATTTCTCTGGCTGACAGTGGCATTGCCAAACCAACAAACAATACAAAAAGTTAAAATACTTTCAATGAAAGATTTGTAAATCAGAGTCAGTATAGTACAGTCTACATTAAAAGATCCCAGCTTTTTGTGAAAGTACAGTCTCTGTTGGCTCTTTTTGTAGATCAGGTCTGTACATTTACTCCACTGAAGCTTATTGTCCAAGAGGACACCCAGGTATTTGTATTCCTCTACCATCTCTATATTCTGACCTCTGCAGGGTAGGTGTTGTACACTTCCTGAAGTCTATGCACATCTCTTTGGTCTTGTTGGTATTGAGGACCAAGTGTGATTCCTCACACCACTCTACAAAGTCATCTAGGACCGGGCCATGATGTTCCTCGTCATCATGCAACAGGCTGATCAAGTCAGTGTCATCAGCGAACTTAACGAGGTGTCTGTCAGGATGGGAACTAGTACAACTATTAGTGTACAAGATGTACAGGAGTGGGGACAAAACACATCCCTGAGGAGAGCCTGTGTTGGTATTGCATATGTCCGACACGTGGGGACCTATTTTGACTCGCTGTGAGCGTTGACTCAGGAAGTCCAACAGCCACAAAACCAGCCCCCCATCTAAGGAGAAGTCCCGAATGAGTCTCTATGCCAGAATGTAGGGCTGGATTGTGTTGAAGTCAGAAGAAAAGTCAACAAACAGAACCCTAACATGGGATTTGGCACCCTCTAGGTGTCTATAAACCATGTTAAGGAGGGTAAGAATGGCATCATCAACTCCTCTGATAGGCAAACTGAAATGGGTCGAGAAGCTTCTGGGTGAAGCATTTCATTACTAAGGATGTCAAGGTGACAGGATGGTAGTCATTCAGCACATAGGAATTAGATGCTTTAGGAATTGGTATAATTATTGAGTTTATCCACAATACTGGCACGTGTTGCTGGTCGAGTGAGGATTGGAAAATGTCTAAAAACACCAGCCAATTGTTCAGCACAGTGCTTTAACACATTTGTCTGGGCCTGGGCTTTTGTATGTTACATCCCCTGAAAACTTTAAAACATCAGACTGTTTAACAAAAACTCTCTCAAACATTTGTAATGATGCTTCCATTTGTTTTACCTCCGACTCAAAGTTTCTGATTCAAATCTTGAGAGGAAAACATTCAGTTCATTAGCCATGTTCTGACCCTCATGTCTCCCAAGGTCAGCATGGTTTTTCTCCTGCCTATGCGGGGGGCACTAGCCATGTTCTGGCCCTCATATCCCCCAAGGTCAGCATGGTTTTTCTCCTGCGTATGTGGAGGGCACTAGCCATGGATTTAATCCCTTGCCAGGCCACCCTTGCATTTCCTGAGGAGAGGGTCCTCTCCACCCTTTGCTTGTATGCCTCCTTGTCCACCGGTATCTGTCTTTTGATCTCACATTGTCCATCTCTTAAAGCCTGTCTATCACCCTCAACATAAACTTCCTTCTTCCTATCAAGTAGTGACTTTAGATGTTTTGATACCCAAGGCTTATTGTTAGGGAAGATTTTACAGGTTTTAGTAGGCACAACTGACTCAACACAGAAGTTTACATAGTCTGAAACCACATCTGTGAGTTCATCAAGATCAGAGCTGCTGTCCTCAAATACCTCCCACATAGTACAGTCAAAACACCCCTGGAGACAAGTCATTCCAGACAAGTCATTCATTTGTCATTCCAGATCTGGACAGTTTTAACTGTGGGTTTCTCCCTCTCCAGGAGCCAACAGTAGGTTGGCATGGTACATTCGTAAATTACGTACTATTTGGAGATTGGGTTGCCAAGATAGGACTGACTTGTGTCAGTCAGAGAAGTGATTGTGCTCACCACCACCATCAGTTTTTCTCTCGAGAATTCAGAAACAGCTACTTTCTATGTGGAGCCAAACTCCTTCTCTCCAGATATCAGCTCCTGGTTCCTATTCACCTAATGCATTATTGAAAGCTATTTTTGCAATTTTTGTCTCTGAGAGCAAAGGTATTGCTGTTGTCCCTTTTGACATCACAGAAAGAGGGGAGTTATATTTTGGGATTCATCTTCGCGCCCTTTTTTTGACTCCCCTCAAACATTTTTTTCAACATCTACTTTTGTCTTAAGTGAGCCAGAAGAACACGGGCCAAATGGTTTTACCATAGTGTTCATGTCAGTGTTAGTAAACAAAGAGAACACGGAAATCACGTCACAGCAGTAAACATGTGTATAGTAACGTATAGGACAATAGAGACAACTATTACGGTATTCTTTATCTATGTATAGAACAATATCAAGCAGTATTATGTGTACCTTTGAGGGAACTGTTAATAACAAAGTTGTTCTTTGAGGAATAGAAATGTATCCTAACCGTAGCATAATTTTTGTGTGAATGGTATATGAAATCACACCACTAATGCTGGCTTGTCACTCAAACAAACCCCATTGTGATTCTTGTCATTTATGAGTTGAAGTTCTATTTTCATCATCATTTTGTTCTTCCCACTTGTAATAGAGATGATTCTGCAGCTGTAGCATCTGTATAAGAGCTTGCAGTCATTGTCTCTTATTTCCTCTCTGCTTGTAGCGCCATGTAGCACTGTGGAACACTTCCAAATGTTAAGCCCAAATAACATTGCAGAACTATCACTCTCCTTCCTTCTCTCCCTTCCATCCTTGCTCCTTCCCTCTACTACCTCCCTCGCTCTCTGCCTTTCCAGCCATACCAAGATGTCACTCTGTAAGTCTGGATTTTAGCTTAGGTTACAAACCAACTCAAGTGAGACCCCTGAGTCACTCTCTCTGCAGTGTGTGTGTGTGTGTGTGTTGCTTTGCTTAGCGAGTACCACTTCCCCCCGATTTCCGCTCATTCCTGGCTCGAACTTGGGACCTCTGCTTTGGAGTGAGCTTATGGTACATTCTTAGCTCCATTATACTTGAGTGTGCGTGTGTGTGTATGTGCACGAGCATGTGTATGTGTGTTTACTTGTGTGTGAGCACAAATGGAAGAGGGAGCGAGACAGTAATGGTAAGGGAGGGGAAAACGTAATTAAACACAGACTGCGCCGCAGAGAATTCTCCAGTGCCATGCCATGCCAGGCATGAAAAAAAATATACTAATATATCCTCGCTCTCTCTTTCTCTCTCCCTCCCTCTCTCGAGACTCAGTCTGCTGCATGTAACAGTGATTCATTCGATAAACAATTGTGATGCCTGTCTACCTGTGGTCTTGCTTGCTATTCTCAGAAGCACTGTGACCAAGACATCAGTAAATTTCAGGACCTGTCGGAGCTAGAATGGCTTTAACAGGGCTGATAGTCCCCTTGGAGACCATTTTTGAGGATGCCCGTTGCAATACTATATAGACCTAGTGATAGGATATGGTAGTGGAAAAAGCTATAGTTAGAAGGTGTCACGTCTACTGTACTTGTGCTGTACTTCGCTCTGCGGGTAATATTACATTTCATTACAACGGAACAATTTGATTTGATTAGCTAGCTAGCTAGCTACATAGTTGTCTTTGCTGTCTTTGTATCAAGGATAAAGGTGTAGCTTTGAGAAACTAACAAGGTTAGCTAGCCAGCTGTATTCGTTCATTCGCGCCATTTTCCAAACGGCGTCAACACCACAACACCACAGCCACTGCTAGCTAGCCAACTTTACCAACTAGCAGTACTGTAGAAACTAAATACATTACAATGGAACGTTTTGATTAGTGTAATGTTAGCTAGCTACAAAGTTGTCTTTGTATCAAAGATAAAGGTAAACGCAGCCATTGCTAGCTAGCCAACTCTAGCAGCACTGTATCATTTTTAGTCAATAAGATTTTTGCAACGTAAGCTTAACTTTCTGAACTTTCGAGACGTGTAGTCCACTTGTGTAGCTAGCAGGACTGACTTTGTGTTAGCTAGTCAACGTTTAATCACTTCTGCGTTATGAAAGGAACTAGACACGGACACGTATGATCCATTGGTAGTTTGTTGTAACCAAGTATTGGTGCTAACATTGTGTATTGGTGCTAACCGTGTGTTATTGGATGCTAGCATGCTAGTTAGCTACGGCGTCATAGGACACGGTGCACTAGGTGGGTTTCACGGAAGAATACTGTACCAAGTTATCTAGCTGAATAAACTAAGTTTGAGCCTATTCCTGGAAGCATTGAATCACTGTAGTTTACATCAATTATATTTCTAAAGTGGAAGTTGGAAAAGTTATATGAGTGTTTCAGTGAATGGTTAGTGAGGGAGGCCCTGCGCTCTCGCTTCCCCAGTTGTTTAGTTAATTTTCAGTCCAATCTCCTTTGCATTAGCGTAGCCTCTCCTGTAGCCTGTCAACTATGTGTCTGTCTATCCCTGTTCTCTCCTCTCTACACAGGCCACACAAACGCCTCACACCGCGTGGCCGCTGCCCCTCTAACGTGGTGGTCCAAGCACGCACGACCCACGTGGAGTTCCAGGTCTCCGGCAGCCTCTGGAACTGCCGGTCTGCGGCCAACAAGGCAGAGTTCATCGCAGCCTATGCTACCCTCCAGTCCCTCAACTTCTTGGCGCTGACAGAAACATGGAATACCACAGAAAACACTGCTACTCCTACTGCTCTCTCCTCGTCTGACTACGTGTTCTCGTATACCCCGAGAGTATCTGGTCAGCGGGGTGGTGGCACTGGGAATCCTCATTTCTCCCAAGTGGACATTCTCTCTTTCTCCCCTGACCCATCTGTCTATCTCCTCATTTGAATTCCATGCTGTCACAGTCACTAGCCCATTCAAGCTTAACATCTTATCATTTATCGCCCTCCAGGTTCCCTTGGAGAGTTCATCAATGAGCTTGACAAGTTCCTTTCCTGAGGATGGCTCACCCCTCACTGTTCTGGGTGACTTTAACCTCCCTACGTCTACCTTTTTCTCATTTCTCTCTGCCTCCTTCTTTCCACTCCTCTCCTCTTTTGACCTCACCTTCTCACCTTCTCACCACCCCCCCCCCCCCCCCCCCCCTACTCACAAGGCAGGCAATACGCTTGACCTCATCTTTACTAGATGCTGTTATTCTACTAATCTCACTGCAACTCCCCTCCAAGTCTCCGACCACTACCTTGTATGCTTTTCCCTCTCGCTCTCCTCCAACACTACTCACTCTGCCCCTACTCAGATGGTATTGCGCCGTCGCAACATTCGCTCTCTCTCTCCCGCTACTCTCTCCTCTTCCATCCTATCATCTCTTCCCTCTGCTCAATCCTTCTCCAACCAATCTCCTGATTCTGCTTCCTCAACCCTCCTCCCCTCCCTTTCTGCATCCTTTGACTCTCTATGTCCCATATCCTCCCGGCCGGCTCGGTCCTCCCCTCCTGCTCCGTGGCTTGACGACTCATTGCGAGCTCACAGAACAGGGCTCCGGGCAGCCGAGCGGAAATGGAGGAAAACTAGCCTCCCTGCGGATCTGGCATATTTTCACTCCCTCCTCTCTACATTTTCTTCCTCTGTTTCTGCTGGTAAAGCCACTTTCTACCACTCTAAATTCCAAGCATCTGCCTCTAACCCTAGGAAGCTCTTTGCCACCTTATCCTCCCTCCTGAATCCTCCTCCCCCTCCCCCCCTCCTCCCTCACTGCGGATGACTTTGTCAACAATTTTGAAAAGAAGGTTGACGACATTCGATCCTCGTTTGTTAAGTCAAACGACACCACTGGTCCTGCTCACGTTGCCCTACCCTATGCTTTGACTAATTTCTCCCCTCTCTCTCCAGATGAAATCTTGTGACTTGTGACGGCCGGCCGTCCAACAACCTGCCCGCTTGACCCTCCTCTCTTCTCCAGACCATTTCCGGAGACCTTCTCCCCTACCTCACCTCGCTCATCAACTCATCCTTGACCGCTGGCTACGTCCCTTCCGTCTTCAAGACAGCGAGAGTTGCACCCCTTCTCAAAAAACCTACACTCGATCCCTCTGATGTCAACAACTACAGACCAGTATCCCTTCTTTCTTTTCTCTCCAAAACTCTTGAGCGTGCCGTCCTTGGCCAGCTCTCTTGCTATCATTCTCAGAATTACCTTCTTGATCCAAATCAGTCAGGTTTCAAGACTGGTCATTCAACTGAGACTGCTCTTCTCTGTGTCACGGAGGCTCTCCGCACTGCTAAAGCTAACTCTCTCTCCTCTGCTCTCATCCTTCTAGACCTATCTGCTGCCTTTGATACTGTGAACCATCAGATCCTCCTCTCCACCCTCTCCGAGCTGGGCATCGGCTCACTCTTGGATTGCGTTCTACCTGACAGGTCGCTCCTACCAGGTGGCGTGGCGAGAATCCGTCTCCGCACCACGTGCTCTCACCACTGGTGTCCCCCAGGGCTCAGTTCTAGGCCCTCTCCTATTCTCGCTATACACCAAGTCACTTGGCTCTGTCATATCCTCACATGGTCTTTCCTATCATTGCTATGCAGACGACACACAATTAATCTTCTCCTTTCCCCCTTCTGATAACCAGGTGGCGAATCGCATCTCTGCATGTCTGGCAGACATATCAGTGTGGATGACGGATCACCACCTCAAGCTGAACCTCGGCAAGACGGAGCTGCTCTTCCTCCCGGGGAATGACTGCCCGTTCCATGATCTCGCCATCACGGTTGACAACTCCATTGTGTCCTCCTCCCAGAGTGCTAAGAGCCTTGGCGTGACCCTGGACAACACCCTGTCGTTCTCCGCTAACATCAAGGTGGTGACCCATCCTGTAGGTTCATTAGCTACACCATTCGCAGAGTACGACCCTGCCTTACACAGGAAGCGGCGCAGGTCCTAATCCAGGCACTTGTCATCTCCCGTCTGGATTACTGCAACTCGCTGCTGGCGGGGCTCCCTGCCTGTGCCATTAAACCCCTACAACTCATTCAGAACGCCGCAGCCCGTCTGGTGTTCAACCTTCCCAAGTTCTCTCACGTCACCCCGCTCCTCCGCACACTCCACTGGCTTCCAGTTGAAGCTCGCATCTGCTACAAGACCATGGTGCTTGCCTACGGAGTTGTGAGGGGAACGGCACCTCCGTACCTTCAGGCTCTGATCAGTCCCTACACCCAAAAAAGGGCATTGCGTTCATCCACCTCTGGCCTGCTTGCCTCCCTACCTCTGTGGAAGCACAGTTCCCACACAGCCCAGTCAAAACTGTTCACTGCTCTGGCACCCCAGTGGTGGAACAAGCTCCCTCACGACGCCAGGACAGCGGAGTCAATCACCACCTTCCGGAGACACTTGAAACCCCACCTCTTTAAGGAATACCTGGGATAGGATAAAGTAATCCTTCTAACCCCCCCCCAAAAAAAGATATAGATGTACTATTGTAAAGTGGTTGTTCCACTGGATATCATAAGGTGAATGCACCAAGTTGTAAGTCGCTCTGGATAAGAGCATCTGCTAAATGACGTAAATGTAAATGTACTACCGCTCCTCCCCTCCGGCATTCGACGTCACCTGTATACTAACCACCAGTCCTGGGATCCATCATTACGCACACCTGGCATCAATCATTACACGCACCTGTACGTCATCATGAGGCACAGCTGGACTCTATTACCTCACTCATTACCTCCCCTATATCTGGCACTCCCTTAGGTTCCTTTCCCAGTCAGTATTGATCCTGTGTTTATGCAAAGAAGTTACTGTTATGTTGTCTCATTTGTTGTTTTATTAAAGTAATGCAGAAGTGATTGGTATTTCAGATGTGGTTGGGATATATTGACCAAATTATCACGAACGTTTTGGGTGTATTTTCCCTTCAAAATTCACCAGAAACAACCCCGGAACCCATTGACCCACCCGGTGAGCACATAATCCAAAAGCAAACAAGTACACTTTCTACTCAAACAGGCATAAAACATCATCCCGAATCGATTTTGTTATCTACAACTATATTTTCAAAAATGAAGAAAATTGAAATATGAGCTTGTCCGATCACCACGCCTACAACTGCCAATTACACATTTCAAATTAATTCATAATGATCAATAAAATTCAGTTGATGACCCCCGTATTCTATGGGATGCCGTTAAAGGTTTTATAGAAAGATAATACAACTGCATTTGCATCTGGGTTGAATAAATCACAATGAAATAAGATATTAGAATTGGAAATGTTTTTAGCTGTGTTAGAGCGTTCTAAAACAAAAAATTCTGACCAGGTAGCTATTACTCTTTCCAAAGTCAAGACATAACTTAATAAGAGAGAGAGAGCAGAATTTGCCATCCATTGAGTTGAACTCAACCATTACTTCCATGGTAATCGTCCCAGTCATTTACTGGCCAACAAGGTATGCAGTAATGATCAATTAGCTGTTATAGCAACTAATGAATCAGAAACGGGGGAATTACTATCAGAACCGAAATGAAATCAATCAAATATTCTCCCACTTTTTTTAGACGCATGCCAGCAAAGCCAATACACAACAACACTAAATAATACATTAATTGCACGATAACTGTGACAAATGGTGCCCACAAACTGTTAGGGCCTACATAAAGCTGTCCCAACAGCAGAGTCCCAAAAGCAGCCCCAACACCTTACCACTGCTACACCTGGCTATCAACAGAGCCTTGTCTGGCAGAAAAACAGTTAATTCAGCCTCATTTACTGTCTTTTAAAAAAACACAGCTGATTTGGCTGACTTGCTTAAACAAATGTGGTTTCTATTGACAATTGAGATGTACAAACTATGGCATAAGGGGACGACGGGTGGATAAGAGGCAATCCGTAATTTCTATTAAGACATTAATGAGCGAGCTTGGACGGACGTAGTCGATATAACTATTTGTTCAGCACTTTTGAAATGTACAGCAACAGAATTCAGAACATGGGCCGTTCTTACATTATTCTCCCTGTAAACTAAGTCAGAACCGTAGGATAAATAAAGGGGGCATATAAGCAGACAATGAAAGCTCTTACAATATTCAATCATTACATTTCTCTAAAACAGATTATAGGTTACATGTGCACCACCAAGTCAGAACAGTAGGCGAAATTATGAGGGGGAAAGGGACCGAATTATTAGGGTAAGGCACAAGGGCTACTAACAGCTTTCTAAACAACATACATTTAGTACTACTTTCTTAGCTACAATATACATATTTCCCTGGCATATTACATCATTTATGCCGCAGCATACAATACATTTTCTGGACTCCCTTGTTGTGTTGTGCTCACTTGAACATGAAGGTGGCACGGTGGTCCTTCATGGGCAAAGTTTGTCATCAAAGTCAGTCATTCTCTGGATTTATGGTGCTTTCAAGACAACTGGGAAATCGGAAGAAACAAGTTCGAATCATGATGATGTCACTGATCTTCAGGTCGGAGCTCTAGAAAGAGGCCAGAGTTCCCGACTTGCAATTCCGAGTTTGATGACCGTTCAAAACGTATTTTCCCCAGTCAGAGCTAGTTTTTTTTCCTGAGTTCGCAGTTGTCTTGAACTCACTGAAGTCTGAGATTTCTCAATACCGAGTTTACAGTTGTTTTGAGAGCGGCAGAAGTCATGCTGTATTGACAGCATGGCCAATGTTGAATGTTGATCCTGTTAAGCTTGGAAAAGAGACCCTTAAACCCAGACTTGGGACCACACACCCACTCCACTGAATAGAAGGCTAGTGATTGCTTTGCAATGCTTGCAGTTAGCCACTGATTCCTTCTAAACCACTCATTGCTGAATTTGCGATTTCCAACTTGTAGTATAATGTTTATGTCCAATGGACAATGAGCACCGATACGTTTTATCAATCATTTCTCTTCATTATTTTTCTTCTTATGACAAGGATGGAAAAAGACTTGCCAGTAGATTGTCAGACTTGATTCATGATGACTGCTAGCCTGCTAGCTAATATTTTGAAAGTATGATGTTGACATGATCAGTCGAATCAAAGTTGCTGTAGATATGTGATTTGACGTCATTTTATCTGTGGCCAATGACCTTGAGCTTTCTTTGATGGGCACTTCTAATGTTACGCTATTGCAGCACCCAAGGGGCTTGAATTTTAGAGATCTACCCTTAGATTTTGTAGTGTCCCTATGAGTGGCAGAACACTGTGCTAATCACGGCGCAACTAGAAACATTAAACAACCCCTACGTTCCGTATTTTCCGCTGGCTGCCCCACCACCACAGAAAGCACTGAGCTAGGCTGAAACACCTGCATTTTGGACCTGCCTTACTCAATGTCATGACTGACAGTGAAAATCCAAATAGGTCAGGTCAGGTTTGCAATGAATAACTTCAATCAGACCCCTTTCACCCTTAGAGGTTGGGGGGGAGACTAGTGGGGGTTAACCACTCACGGCCTGTTGTAAATCAAGGGAGAAGATCCAGGCCTGTGCTCGCCAAATTCACCAAAGGAATGTGCTTTGTCTCAACATACCTTTTCCCGTTGAAACTGTAACACATTCGAAAGCAAGTACTGGAACAATATTTCTAACGTAGAACATGGTGAATAGTCAGAGGCGATATATTGTTTGTTATTTTGTGATGTCATTTAAAATGTTATAAAGGAAAATACTGTTACTTGGAAAGCACACATACTACATAGCTGAAGTTTCCATACTATGGGTTGTGCATGTAATATGGAAAATTATTAAAGTGTTTTTGTTAAGAGAGGGATGTGATTTGAGAAGCTATAAGAGATAATTGTTTTCCATAACTTTGCACAGTGAGTAATCACCGCCCCGGAGTGAGGTCAGGAAGCGTGCCAGCCTGCCGGAACGCCCCTTTTCAAGCAAAAGGTATAAATGTTGGGTTACGAATTAACACAGTGAACCAGAAAAGGCGTGAAGTGACAGCTACACGTTGAAAATGGTTTGAACTTTGAATCTCAACACGAGATGGAGACGATAAACTCACCTCCCGGACCATCCTGTTACTCTGCTCAAACCATTGTATTATGCTACTCTCATCATCCCATTGGGGAACCATTGAAATGTCTGGCCAGCCTATCTTCAAAGAAGCATCTTCAAGAGCGAATGGATGAAAAATCAACTCTGTAGTTCTGTTCAGGACTACATGACAAGTCATCGGATAACTACGAAGAAAGACAACAGTAGAAGTGTTGTTGGAACAATTTCGGACAATCAGAGCCTTACAAGCGTGCCGGAAAAAGGCCCAATCCCCTTTCCAAGGCTGCCCAGTTCACCGAGAGATCCCTGGCAAACCCAGGCATTTCACATAAATACATTCCTAATTTCTTGTTCAAATCGGGCGGCAGTTTATGCGCAAATCATGGTTATTGTAGGTGAGTAGTTTCTGAATGTGGCAATGTTAAGTGTCTTTGTCCCTCTCTCCATCTCTTCTTTAACAAGCATCAATGTTGTTGTCATTCCACTAGGGACCTGTTTTCAGCGTATTACATCTCCAGTCAAAAACCGGTGCAGTGTGTGTGTTTGTCCTGTGTTCCCATTTGATTGACTAGTAAATAAATAATCAAACCAAATTGTGTAGTACTGAATCATAAGTAAGGCTCTGGTTTTTGCAGATGCAAGGAGGTTACGACTGTTCATAATGGTGATATGAAAGTAGATTAATAAATTGACTGTTTATAGATGTGATAGGTAAAGACCTATTTAATTCAGGAGATGGTACAGTAACTCTTTAAAGAACAGCTCTCGTGGTGCCCCAGACCCTAATGAGTTAATTGTTACATGATTAATTTAATCGGGTAACAAATAAACATAGTTAGTTAATTAGATAAATAACAGTCTTCAGATTAATGTTAAAGTCATGACATCAAGAAAGCAAAAAAAGAGATTACGTTTATATGCGGCTTTATTAACAAAATGTTGGTTTTTTACATTGTTTGCAAACTGATATTAGACATGTATACCAAAATAACATGCAAAACAGACAAGAGAAAAATGTGTTTTTTTGTTTAACTTTAAATTCTTTGCTAAACAGGTGGGGCTCAAAACAGGTTGGGCTCTGAATGACAGGTTGCTGCTGCACATCTCTGATTGTAAATCCACACCAAGCCAGACTAAGTTCTTTCTAAAATAATTAAAAAGTTAAGGATGCCACCCAGTCTTCTCACTCGCCGAAGGAGATGGCAGCAGTTTTACAATCCCGTAAACAATTGTGCTATTGTGTATGCTTTTTGCGTTATTTGTCACTTATTTTGTACATAATGTTTCTGCCACCGTGTCTTATGACTGAAAAGAGCCTCTTTATATAAGGGCAGCGATTACTCACCCCATACTGGAGGAATTCTTCTTCTTCAACGAGTCGGACGGGAAGGATTTACTTCGGACGCCCGACAGGGCCCTCATCCCCGTCAATTGCAGGAGGAAAAGACGGAGATATCGTCAACGACAGTCCGGGTGCCTTGTAAGGATCCGTAGCCAAGTGGGCAATCTACCTTTACCATCGGACCTATTAGCCAATGTACAATCAATCGATAATAAAATAAACGAACTACGAGCACGTATATCCAACCAACAGGACATTAAAAACTGTAATATCTTATGTTTCACCGAGTCGTGGCTGAACGACGGCATGATTAACATACAGCTGGTGTGTTTTAAGCTTTTTCATCAGGATAGAACAGCGGCCTCTGGTAAGATAAGGGGTGGCGGCCTATGTATATTTGTAAACAACAACTGGGGAATGAAATCCAAGGAAGTCTCAAGGTTTTGCTCGCCTGAGGAAGAGTATCTCATGATAAGCTGGAGACCACACTATTTACCAAGAGAGTTTACATCTATATTTTTCGTAGCTGTCTATATACCACCGCAAACCGATGCACAAGCAAACAGGAAAACACTCATCCAGAGGCGACTCTCCTGGTGGCTTGGGACTTTAATGCAGGGAAACTCAAATCCGTTCTACCTAATCTCTACCAGCATGTTAAATGTGCAACCAGAGGGGAAAAAAACTCTAGACCAGCTTTACTCCACATGCAGAGATGAGTACAAAACTCTCCCTCGCCCTCCATTTGGCAAATCTGACCATAATTCTATCCTCCTGATTCCTGCTTACAAGCAAAAAGTAAAGCAGGAAGCACCAGTGACTCGGTCAATAAGAAAGTGGTCAGATGAAGCAGATGCCAAGCTGCAGGACTGTTTTGCTACCACAGACTGGAATATGTTCCGGGATTCTTCCGATGGCATTGAGGAGTACACCACATCAGTCACTGGCTTCATCAATAAGTGCCTCGATGACGTCGTCCTCACAGTGACCATACGTACATACCCCAACCAGAAGCCATGGATACAGGCAACATCTGCACTGAGCTAAAGGTTAGAGCTGCCGCTTTCAAGGAGCGGGACTCGAACCCGGAAGCTTAGAAGAAATCCCGCTATACCCTCCGACGAACCATCAAACAGGCAAAACATTGATACAGGGCTAAGATTGAATCGTACTACACCAGCTCCGACACTCGTCAGATGTGGCAGGGATTGCAAACTATTACAGACTACAAAGGGAAGCACAGCCGCGAGCTGCCCAGTGACAAAAACCTACCAGACAAGCTAAATTACTTCTATGCTCACTTCGAGGCAAGTAACACTGAAACATGCATGAGAGCAAAATGTTATAAAATTATTTGCAAAATGATGTACACATGCTAAAACAAAGGAATGAGGTGGATAGATAACTAAGTGTGTCATTGTAGTAAAGTATTTATAAACTAAAAATCAGATCTCAAACGTTTTGTTCATTTTTGTTCTGTTATCTATACAAATTTAATTGGGTTATTTTGCCTAAAAACCTTTAGGCCTACCTAAAAAAAAAAAAAATCTCCATCTCTGCCCAGCCCCGCAAGAGTGGCTAAAAGGGTGTTTATCATCCAAGTGTAGAGAGGATGTTCTCCGCTGCTGGACTGCTCTCCAGGTACCATCGCATGAGCGTGAAGCCACAGACTGGCCAAACTCGTGTTTCAAAAAATGTATTCTAAAAAGGAATTCAAAGCCACCAATAAGTAATTTTTCATTTGATTTGTATTTCATTCTAAATAAATCACAGGCTATATACGTAATTTGTAGACTATAATGATTTAATGCATGAAATGATGTTTAAATGCTGAGTGCTTTATGTCCCTACCAGCCTATTGTGTCGCACTCGCAAATGCTTCACAATGTATTTCTTTGTGGACTATAGCCTTGAAATAATTGAAATAATATAGACTAAATAATTAATTTCCGTTCCTTCTTAGGCTCCCTGTCTTGCTCCTGACCTATTTAGACTGTTTATATGCTGTTTAATATAACATGTAGCCAATTTGAAGTGATGTGCGCTTCTTACATTCACCTTTTCATGTTAATTCAAATACTTTTCATTCAAATCCATATGGTTTGGTTTCAATACTTTAAATCCAAATGGTAGGTCCAGGTAGTCACAAAAATAGATGGGTGTTGGTTAAATTGTCCTTTTAATGAATGGAGCAAATTTGGATTGTCCGGGTTTTTTTCTCCTGTGGGCGCGGAGTGTTTTTTTTTGCAGAAGGGTTGGAAAGGACATTGAGCACAGGAGCTATGAGCGGGATTTCCAACCGCTTAATTCCGCTGGCATGCTCTGGACAGAGCTTAGACCCTTATGGGCTATTATAATGTAAACAACACTATTATTTCTCACACAAATTATCTGGCCTCCCGAAAGGACTGATCTCTATAATATATAAACAACTTTTGGAAACCTCATATTCTGAGCTACCATTAAAAAAGTATGGTCCACAGATCTAAGTAAATCTGAACAACTGGAACAGAACTTGGAAAAATATGACCTTGGCATTCCGTAACCAAACCATCAATTTATACATTTTAAATTTGTTCACAAACTGTATTTAACACCAAGGAAAAGTTTTACGATGAAATTGGCCCCAACTCCCAACTGTTCACCATGTCCCCTAAATCAGGTAGCCACATTCCTTTATATGATGTGCCCTGCAGTTAAATGCTACTGGGACAAAGTTAAGTTGGGTTGACTGACAAGCAACGCTAGTTGCTGGAGGGGTGGGTAGGGGGAAAAACATGGTTTCAGGGTGGGGGGCAGGAGGTGGGTGGTTTGGTTAGATGGAGACATTTTGCATATCATATAGAGATAGATACACGGACTGAGCAGGTGACATAGTCATAGACATAACCAACTGAACATCAATGAAGCCACATGATATAGAAACATCTTATTTGTCAGACAGACACACATGGATTCAGGGGGGGTCTTCATATGATACATAGAGGGTCCCAGGGTGACTGGTGACAGTGATATGTTCAACAAAGTCTAATCTATGGCGTCATCCTGAAGATGTCTCCCTATACGTCTATGTACAGTATGTCTGTGTCCCAAAGGACACCCTATTCCCTTTATAGTGCACTACTTTTGACCAGGGCCCAGCCTGCACCCTATTCCATATAATGCACTACTTTTGACCAGAGCCCTATGGCACGCAGACTGTCTTACATGAGAGCATGGAAATCCGAGCAGGTGAAATCCAGCAGCCGATGGAAAGTTCAATGAGTTCCCTTTATAGGCCACAGGTTCAAAAGGAATGAACAAATGGCTATAGCATGTATAAAGACACGTATAGCGCACATTCACACTGAAATCAGAGCCAGAATGAATGTATTAGCCCTGTGTTTGCTCAGAACCTGTATCTAGACATGACCTCAGACAGAAAACATGGAACATATCAGAATTCAGACTGTGACTTCAAACTCATGACTGAGTTACTCATCAAGGGGTCAGCAATCTCGCTGTCGTGCAAAAGGAACATTGCAGACCATGACTACAGAGGGGGAGAGAGAGTCATGGAGAGAGTGTGTGTGTGTGTGTGTGTGTGTGTGTGTGTTTTTGCACACACACTTGTGGCCATGTGTGTGTTTGAATGAGAGAGAAAAAGAGATAGAGGGAATATAGTTCAAATTAAATGAATTGTGCACCAATTACACCCAGAGACCAGAAGTCAGTTGTTTGAAAGAGAAGGTTGATGTGCTCACTCTTACGAACCAGGCCAGACCTTATGAAAGCCCCACTGTGTTTATGTCACATACAAACACACATGCACCCGTGAATGCACACACACTCTCATCCCCTGGGGGGCTGGGACTTTTGCACTCAGTTGACCGGTTGCTCCACTTCCTTAATGCATTTGGTCATGTGTACCGGGCACTCATTTTGGCATTTCAACAGCGGAAAAATCCCCAAGCACAGACAAGGACTGGGGATTTTAGGGGGAGTTCATAAAAGATGTGTCCCCCCAGCTTTGCAGTATATTCCCAGACACAATTTTGTCAATATGTTAGGTTACGGAAAAATGTATTAAGGTGCATGTATGACCTGTAGATTACTGACGCTCCCAAGGGAGCCAAAAGGTTTAAGTCAAGTAAGTCATATATGCTTGTTCCTCAATAACTCAGAGATAGCATGCCATATTACAATTAGTAGCGGCATGTTAACAGTGTGGGTTTAGTGTCCTATTTCCCTCAATGTGACTCACCCTCATTTCTCCTCTCACGAACAGGTGTTAGTGCTCTCTCTCGGGACCACAGAGGCTGTTGATTAGGTCAGAGGTCAGCTTGTGGAGAAGGTCAGGAGGGACTAACATGGATATAGAACACCAACAACCAGTACGGCCACCAGGGACCAATCAGAAGCCAAAACAGTGCTGTGGTGTAATATATATATATTATATATATATATATAATATATATATATATATATATATATATATATATATATATACACACTGCTCAAAAAAATAAAGGGAACACTAAAATAACATCCTTGATCTGAATTGATGAAATAATCTTATTAAATACTTTTTTCTTTACATAGTTGAATGTGCTGACAACAAAATCACACAAAAATAATCAATGGAAATCCAATTTATCAACCCATGGAGGTCTGGATTTGGAGTCACACTCAAAATTAGTGTGGTTTTCCACTTTACAGGCTGATCCAACTTTGATGTAATGTCCTTAAAACAAGTCAAAATGAGGCTCAGTAGTGTGTGTGGCCTCCACGTGCCTGTATGACCTCCCTACAACGCCTGGGCATGCTCCTGATTAGGTGGCGGATGGTCTCCTGAGGGATCTCCTCCCAGACCTGGACTAAAGCATCCGCCAACTCCTGGACAGTCTGTGGTGCAACGTGGCGTTGGTGGATGGAGCGAGACATGATGTCCCAGATGTGCTCAATTGGATTCAGGTCTGGGGAACGGGCGGGCCAGTCCATAGCATCAATGCCTTCCTCTTGCAGGAACTGCTGACACACTCCAGCCACATGAGGTCTAGCATTGTCTTGCATTAGGAGGAACCCAGGGCCAACCGCACAAGCATATGGTCTCACAAGGGGTCTGAGGATCTCATCTCGGTACCTAATGGCAGTCAGGCTACCTCTGGCGAGCACATGGAGGGCTGTGCGGCCCCCCAAAGAAATGCCACCCCACACCATGACTGACCCACCGCCAAACCGGTCATGCTGGAGGATGTTGCAGGCAGCAGAACGTTCTCCACGGCGTCTCCAGACTCTGTCACGTCTGTCACATGTGCTCAGTGTGAACCTGCTTTCATCTGTGAAGAGCACAGGGCGCCAGTGGCGAATTTGCCAATCTTGGTGTTCTCTGGCAAATGCCAAACGTCCTGCACGGTGTTGGGCTGTAAGCACAACCCCCACCTGTGGACGTCGGGCCCTCATACCACCCTCATGGAGTCTGTTTCTGACCGTTTGAGCAGACACATGCACATTTGTGGCCTGCTGGAGGTCATTTTGCAGGGATCTGGCAGTGCTCCTCCTTGCACAAAGGCGGAGGTAGCGGTCCTGCTGCTGGGTTGTGGCCCTCCTACGGTCTCCTCCACGTCTCCTGATGTACTGGCCTGTCTCCTGGTAGCGCCTCCATGCTCTGGACACTACGCTGACAGACACAGCAAACCTTCTTTCCACAGCTCGCATTGATGTGCCATCCTGGATGAGCTGCACTACCTGAGCCACTTGTGTGGGTTGTAGACTCCGTCTCATGCTACCACTAGAGTGAAAGCACCGCCAGCATTCAAAAGTGATCAAAACATCAGCCAGGAAGCATAGGAACTGAGAAGTGGTCTGTGGTCCCCACCTGCAGAACCACTCCTTTATTGGGGGTGTCTTGCTAATTGCCTATAATTTCCACCTGTTGTCTCTTCCATTTGCACAACAGCATGTGAAATTTATTGTCAATCAGTGTTGCTTCCTAAGTGGACAGTTTGATTTCACAGAAGTGTGATTGACTTGGAGTTACATTGTGTTGTTTAAGTGTTCCCTTTATTTTTTTGAGCAGTATATATATATATATATATATATATATATTAGACACACACACACATCCTATGACCATTGGGATAGACTAGAGGAATGGCTCCTAGATTACCTGTTTTTGGACCCTAGTAATATAATAGGTTAAACTTTCTACCCTGGTTATACTATACTTTTATACTATAGTAGAGGATTTCCACAAAATTATTTTAGGTTGGATTTAAGAGAGAAGCCTTTAATTAAAAAAAATTTAAAATCTGTGATGTGATGACATTCAATTTCTTCATTTCCTAAAATTTGGGACAGTGTCTGACAAAATGGGTATTGTACAAACATCACACACTCACCAGTAGCAGTCACCAGAGCAAAGGTTACTTATGGCAATGGTTTGATGAGGCAATGGCTGAATAGAATGCCTCTCTCCCTCTGATTACAGAATAGGGAGAGAAGAACAAGGGGCTGGTGGCTTAAGCTAGGACAGTCCATAGGAGCTGTTGTCTGTGGTTTTCCACGATAAGTCATAAGCAATGATCATCTCCAAGAAGGGCCACTCAGACAGTTTCCAGGCATGAGAATGCATGTGCATACAGCATAACTGCCTGGCTACAGCCAGGAACAAAACAGAAACCAACCAACCCAGGTCTTTCTTCAAGAGTAGGTTTATACGGTACGCGTCAAAAAGAGTACTGTGTGCATTAACCAGCAGTAATAGTACTTGTGTGACACCGCAATTGTGTGACAAACATTTACAGGCAATCTGATAATCAATATATTTATTTTATTTAAAATCATTGATTTCTCTAAAGGTACAGTTGAGGTCGGAAGTTCACATACACCTAAGCCAAATACATTTAAAACTCAGTTTTTCACAATTCCTGACATTTAATCGTAGTAAATATTCAGTTTTAGGTCAGTTAGGATCACCACTTTATTTTAAGAATGTAAAATGTCAGAATAATAGTAGAGAGAATGATTTATTTCAACTTTTATTTATTTCATCACATTCCCAGTGTGTCAGAAGTTACTTAATTAGTATTTGGTAGCATTGCCTTTAAATTGTTGAACTTGGGTCAAACTTTTCAGGTAGTCTTCCACAAGCTTCCCAGAATAAGTTGGGTGAATTTTGGCCCATTCCTCCTGACAGAGCTGGTGTAACCGAGTCAGGTTTGTAGGCCTCCTTGCTTGCACATGCTTTTTCAGTTCTGCCCACAAATGTTCTATAGGATTGAGGTCAAGGCTTTGTGATGGCCACTCCAATACCTTGACTTTGTTGTCCTTAAGCCATTTTGCCACAACTTTGGAAGTATGCTTGGGGTCATTGTATATTTGGAAGACCCATTTGCGACCAAGCTGATGTCTTGCGATGTTGCTTCAATATATCCACATAAATTTCCTGCCTCATGATGCCATCTATTTTGTGAAGTGCACCAGTCCCTCCTGCAGAAAAGCATCCCCACAACATGATGCTGCCACCCCCGTTCTTCACGGTTGGGATGGTGTTCTTCGGCTTGCATGCCTCCCCCTTTTTCCTCCAAACATAACGATGGTCATTATGGCCAAACAGTTCTATTTTTGTTTCATCAGACCAGAGGACATTTCTCCAAAAAGTACGATCTTTGTCCCCATGTGCAGTTGCAAACCGTAGTCTGGCTTTTTTACGGCAGTTTTGGAGCAGTGGCTTCTTCCTTGCTGAGCGGCCTTTCAGGTTATGTCAATATAGGACTCGTTTTACTGTGGGTATAGATACTTTTGTACCCGTTTTCTCCAGCATCTTCACAAGGTCCTTTGCTGTTCTGGGATTGATTTGCACTTTCCGCACCAAATTACGTTCATCTCTAGGAGACAGAATGCGTCTCCTTCCTGAGCGGTATGACGGCTGCGTGGACCCATGGTGTTTCTAATTGCGTACTATTGTTTGTACAGATGAACGTGGTACCTTCAGGCGTTTGGAAATTGCTCTCACAGGATGAACCAGACTTGGATGTCTACACATTTTTTTCTGATGTCATGACTGATTTCTTTTGATTTCCCCATGATGTCAAGCAATGAGGCACTGAGTTTGAAGGTAGGCCTTGAAATACATCCACATGTACACCTCCAATTGACTCAAATGTTGTCAATTAGCCTATCAGAAGCTTCTGAAGCCATGACATTTTCTGGAATTTTCCAACCTGTTTAAAGGCACAGTCAACTTAGTGTATTTAAACTTCTGACCCACTGGAATTGTGATACAGTGAATTATAAGTGAAATAATCTGCCTGTAAACAATAGTTGGAAAGATTACTTGTGTCATGCAAGTAGATGTCCTAACCGACTTGCCAAAACTATAGTTTGTTAACAATAAAGTTGTGGAGGGGTTGAAAAACAAGTTTTACTAATTCCAATATAAGTGTATGTAAACTTCCAACTTCAACTGTAGATTATTTTTGTTAAGTACTTTTTACCCCCTTTTTTGTGATATTCAAATTGGTAGTTACAGTCTTGTCCCATCGCTGGAACTCCCGTACGGACTCTAGAGATGCGAAGGTCGAGAGCCATGCACCATCCGAAACACAACCCCACAACTGCTTCTTGACACACAGCTCGCTTAATCCGGAAACCAGCCGCACCAATGTGTCGGAGGAAACACTGTACAGCTGGCACCCTAAGTCAGCATGCATGCCCCCAGGCCGTCACAAGGAGTCGCTAGAGCACGATGGGACAAGGACATCCCAGCCGGCCAAACCCTCCCCTAACAAGGACAAATCTGGGCCAATTGTGCGCAGCCTCATGGGTCTCCCATTCGCAGCGGGCTGCGACGCCTGTAGCACTGCGAAGCAGTGCCTTAGACTGCTGTGCCACTCGGGAGGCCCGAAGGTAGATTTTTACAAGCACTATAGTCCATCACTCTAGGCCTGAGGTCAGTATAGTTATTGATACATGTAGCACAATTCTCCTGGCTTTCATCAATATCAATCAACCGTCCCACGCCATGGCATGCAATGTGCAACAAAATTGTGTGACTTCACTGTTGCTGCATGACCCCTCCATAAGGAGCCATGACCAGAGGCCTCATTCCCATTTAAACTGATGTAACCTTTTAGGATATAAATAAGATATACACAGAATATTCATCTGTAGAAAAAATGCTAATATATACAAATTTGGCCAAAAATTATTGGTGTCCAATGTCCATGGCAACCATCATTACAACAGAGAGGACCCTTCATTGCGGTGGTCTGTCCTTTCTGTCATCCCTTCCTTAATTGCTCCCTGTGGAGGTTGAATTCTCAGATGACACACTCCCCCCTCTCTGCCTTCTCTCCCCAAAGCAGCTGCTCTGTGGTTTGGCTAACTAGCCTTGCCTAGTGCTCTGGGCTCTAGTTATGTAATGACTGCAGAGCAGATAAAGCATAGAGCCACATCCCCTGGTCAACTGACTGCATCCCAAAATGGCACCCTATTCCCTATAGTGCACTCCCAAAAGTAGTGCACTACATTGGGAATAGAGTGCCATTTGGGAAGCACACACTGACTGTATGCATGGCCATCGTTAAGGCAAGCTGCTACAACAGAATCATTACAAGCACTTACGCTTATTAAAATTGGCATGGGGCAAGCCCCTGAGATGTTAGACAAAGGCACAGTGCAAGAGCCCATGAGCATGACTGAGTAGACTCTAGAGCATATGTAGGGCAGCATACTCAACTCCCCCAGAAGATAAAAACAAGGTGACATTAAAATGAACAGTACATTATACAAGTAGCCTAAATAAAATACAAGATATAGGAGTGAGGTGTGGTGGGGGCTTTGGGGGTACCTGAGACCCAAGTGGAGGATGAAGATGATATAGGCCACTTGTAATGCAGAGGAAATGCAGCACCTCCCAGCCAAGACGCTCTCTCCTCTCTGAGCTAACTGCAAAGTCTATTATGGTTGATTGATGAGAGCGTTCGCAGCCAGATCAATGCAAAGTTGTGAACGAGCACTTAGTTGTGGCACCACACCAGGGTGGACAGACAGAAAAGAAGCCCCAGAATTTGTGACCTCAGCTGGGTCCACTCTCTGGACGTGTGGGGGTGGCGTGGAAGAAAGCCTGAAGTGACCCCAACTCAAACCCATGCACTTTCCCATCTCCAAGCCCTGGGTTCTTTTACCTAAGCTCTAGTAGTGTTACGAGGCAGATGCTTTCAGAGCCAATGTTGCCCTGCAAATACAGAATGATGGCAGATGTGTGAAATTTGCATTTATGCATGAGGAGTTCAACTAGGACACTTTTAGAGAAAAAGGACAGAAAATAAGGAGAGAGAAACTGACAAAGGAAAATAGCACAAGACTGATGAATGCCTGAACATAATACCTCAAAGAAAAAAACATTTGATTTGACTCATGTCACTACTTTAAGACTTTGCCCATAGACATTGAGATACAAGATTAGAAAAATAATAGTTAAGGCCTCCTGAGTGGCATAGTGGTCTAAGGCACTGCATCGCAATGCTAGCTGTGCCAATAGAGATCCTGGTTTGAGTCCAGGCTCTGTCGCAGCCGGCCACGACTGGGAGACCCATGGGGCGGCGCACAATTGGCCCAGCGTCATCCGGGTTAGGGGATGTCCTTGTCCCATCGCGCAATAGCAACTCCTGTGGCAGGCCGGGCGCAATGCACTCTGACACGGTCGCCAGGTGTACGGTGTTTCCTCCAACACATTGGTGGGGCTGGCTTCCAGGTTAAGCGGGCATTGTGTCAAGAAGCAGTGCTGCTTGGCTGGGTTGTGTTTCAGAGGAAGCACAGCTCTCGATCTTCACCTCTCCCATGCCCGTAGGGAGTTGCAGCGATGGGACAAGACTAACTACCAATTGGGAAGAAAAAGGGGTTAAAAAAAAAATTGTTAGGTAACACTTGCAATTCACACACACAAATTCCTCTAGCCATGTGAGCTCACTGAAACGAATGACTGTATATTCCCTAGGTGTGAATTACGATTCATTCAGGACACAAATATTGCTTTACCCAGAGTGTAAATATTGAATCACTCACACATTACATTGAAAACAAACTAATATAAATGAAACTAAAGTGCCATGGGTGAAACAAAAACACTTAGGCTTTACAGATTAATTCATCACAAACAACTTAATTCATTTAGAGCTACTCAGCCACCCAAACAACAGTGTTTAATCAGTAACAAAATGGTACAAAATATAGCAGCCACATTGACCATAGCACAGAGACTACAAAAATGAATCAGGTACAACAGCACAAATTGAAACAACCAAGTCATTCACTTCACAGTACAGAGTATTTGATCATGTAACTTCCTGACTTTGCATAGTACTGGCCATAAACCACAGTTAGTTGTTCAGGAACAGAAGGCTTCATCACAGGTTCTGATAACAAACATGAGTATGTGATGTAGTCCTTAACCATGATGAAGCTAGGCCCACTGTTCCCTGGCAGCTTGCAAACCCTTGGCCTGTGAAATTGAGCTCTGTTATCCTGCATCAAGAGGCTGGAGGGGTGTAAAGTAATCAGATTTGCGTTCCGCCTGTGTATGTGTGATGGATTGGTGTGAAAGGAGCCAAGGGTGTGTGCTCTCCCTCCCTCTATTTTACCTCAGGGACCCAAGGCTGCTTCCAACCAGGGATATCACTCATGTGATGTCATCACACAGAGACAGAGGACTCCAGAGCGAAGGTTTTATCGAGGGTGTCTGTCGTGTCACGTGAACGTGACTGAAGAATCGCAACAGCAGTTTACAAAAAAAAAAATGTCCCCCTCTGTATCGCTGCACTACCCTTTGAGTCTGTTGCCATGATGCTGCTCTTTGGCGTCGCCAAATGTTTTAGCAATTCCAACACGTCGCCTCCACCTAAATGCAGCTGGGTTCTCCATGAATCAGCGGAAGTTCAGTTGAGGCCACACCTGCCTCAGAGCTTATTACCGCCTAGACTTAATACTGCAGCACACCCAACCTCCCTATTCCCTACCAACTACCACAGTGAACACATGCTTCAATTTCTGCCTCAGCTTCTTTTAAAAACGATGGAGGAGCAGCATGCAGAGCAACTCAAAAACGTAGCCATAGCTTGAGTGCTCCCTGGTGGACAATCACAGAACTTGACACGTAATTCATTGCAGTGCAATGAGAGAGGCCTGCCTCTTGAAGGGGGGAATCGTCCTCGTGGCTGCAACTACTGTATGCAGATAACCAAGAACATTCTAGACAAGAAAAATAATGTAGTTGGAACAACTGTCATGGAAGGGGAGAGTCTGACCTGATGACTGTATGAGGAGGTCATGCCTGCCGATCTGGCAATGGTAGAAGCCCTTCACACATTTTAAAAATGTTTGTTCTCGCCACTGTGCCCGGTGGCATTCCAGGAGCTTCCTCAAGGTCAGTCTTGGCTTTGCTGTCCACTTTCTCTTCTGAGCCTTCTTATATTTCTTAGCTGTTTAGGATTCCTCTTAGCCTTTTGAACCTCAGAAGTTACTCCTTTTCGGCCAGCCTTACCAACACCGCAGTACATGGAGGTATCTGGCAAAAGAAACAACAATGGGTTAGACTACATAAGATGTCATACTGCCACTTTTCCACTATCAGAACCAGGAAAAACTAGAGGTAAGGACAGCCAAGCATGGTGGTTCAAGGAAGTAAACATGTATTCTTAAACTAATTGTATATTTTGCCATAGTGCCAAGGCTGCAAATACTGATAAGTGGGGACATCTCTTAATCTCACAACTGAAAGAAAGTAATACTCAAGAAAATAAAAGGTGTTACTGTGTAGCTTTACTTACAGCGAGGACAAAAGGCTCCAACCACAAAGCTCTTCACTTCCAGTAGCTCTCTATTCTCTGCCGAATCCTTCCTGGCCTGGAATGTTGAGAAGTGTATTGCTAGCCACCAGTCTTTTCTGTACCCCATCTCTTCTGCAAAAATCTTCAGCCATTGCTTTCTAAAGGAAAATATAAATCCGTGGAATTGGCACAAATTAAGCATGACATAAGGATTTGCCAATTCGCCATGAGAAGAGACAAGCAATGTATGCCGAATTTAATTTCTTCAAAGGGAGTGCATTTTCAATGTACTCCTTTTGAGAGAGTAGTGTGGATTCATGCAGCCATCTTTACTTCATCCTCAGTCTCTTGATGATGTTCATCAAATGGTTCCAGACATCCAAGTTGCTCCTCCAACTGGAGTAGTCCAGGAGATCCAGAACCACACCAAGAGCCTTCTGAAGATCCCCCTCTTTCTCTGGAAAAAACTCATCCTTTACTAGGACCAACATCAATGTGAAGAGCACATCCACCAAACACATTAATCTTAATGCATAAAAGCCACCGAAAGGACAAACACACACGACAACATTGAAAAATGACTAAAACATCAAGATAGACTTTAAAATGTCTTGTTTTCCCTCATTTTACACCCATTGTCCCTTTAAGACACTCAAAATCAATATATTGTTATTATTCTATATTCACATACCCGACTGTACCAGAAGAGAACAGTATTCAGGCATCAACTCATGACTTGGGACCAATTTATGCAGGATCTAAGGCAAATGTAATCAAAAACATGGACTCATTAAACAGTACAGTACCAGTAGTGTATTGAGAGGCAGAGTGCAGGACTAACTGTAGCCTAGAGATTTCTGGGTAACAATCAAGTACCTTACTGTGATTGTTTTAAATTGAAAATGGTCAAAAATAAACAAATTGCTTCTTAGCAAAGAAACATTTCTCAAGCAAGAATTTTGCTAGTACTGTCTGGGAGTGGTCTTTGTGGGGAGGGGAAATCCGAAAACTAGCTGTTATTGGCAGAGACGTTTGGAACTCTTTCTTATTGGTCTACTAACTAATTTACCACCTGGTGATGTCACCAGGCAGACCAAAACTCCACCCCACCAAAACAGGCGGACATTTCAGGCAGTCTCTTCAAACAACTCATACACTTACAGGACGTTATACATGTCACAGTATTATTCAAACCTGTGGAAATGTATATAAAACACAGGAAAATATTTTACTGCACTGGGCCTTTAATAATGATAATAGTGCCCAACATTTCAGCTAGACTCCCCTGTTAAGAACAGCAATGGCTTCAGTACAACCTTCAGCACTTTGAGAAGTTTCTTCAGTGGGTGGTTCTGTTTCTTCATGTACCGGTATAGGTAGACATGGGCATTGGGGTTGGGGGGGAAACTCTTGTCATAGGCATAGTCATTTAGAACCTTCACAGCTCCCTCGTGATCGTTGTAGAATTCCAGCATCTGCCATTGGCACACGCAAGTCAAAACATTAGATCATCATAGATAGTCTGATAAGGGAAAGTAGTTCAATGACGGAAAAGTAATACAATGATGGAAAAAGGGGATGCCAGGGGCCATGTTTAGTAGGGCAAATTGTAGCAAATCGTTTTGAAACGGAAAAATGAAAACAAGTATTTTTACTGGACAAATTCAGGTAGTATGTTACCGTTCGGTTTGGAAATTGTTCTCGTTTCATGCCTACTGAACATGAAGCAGTACTTACATCAATGTAACTCAGAACAAAAGGATCCCAGACGCCAGGAAGCTTCATGATCTCCTTCAGGTTCACAGAAGATTGTCGGAAGTAGCTATGCATTTCTTGGTTGACAGCTGCATCATACTCATCTAAAATATGTCAAAGTCCATGTTAAGCCAAAGCACAACCACAGGTTATGGTTACCTTTTATTTGGCCATGCTTTTTGAAATGTATTGGAATTGTCCCTAAAGGCGCAGTTACATTATCTGGCCAGTAGGTGGTGACGTAACATAAGGATTTCTACTTTCCCAATGTCATTGAAACCAATGAATAATGGACACTTGGGGGTTGCCAGGTGTCCTCTTACCTGTGCTGGATGCAGTGGCTTTCTTGTCACACCAGATGAAGTAATCCAGGAAGCCACTATAGGCCTGGATCAGCCTAATCCTCTGGGACTGACCGGCAGACAGCTTGCCATACCTCCAGCTCTCAGCGATGGACAGCTGACGCTTGGCATCCTCAAACTGCCCATTGACCAGGAGATGGAACGAGTGCTCCAGACAGACCTTCAGGACAAACCAATTCCTCAAGTCACATTGGCATACATTTCCATTGCAAACACATTGTTCATAGCTCATAACAAAAGTATAGACATGTTGACTGTCCTATATTTACTTTTTTTAACCTATTGACTTAGGGTCCTTTAGTTGGGCTGATAGTGTAGAGATCAAGAGGTCAATTAAGGAACATACCTTCAGGTAATTCTTTACTCCTGAGTGTTTCACTCGCTCATAGAAACTGTTGTAGTCTTCCAGCTTCGAGTCGGGATGGTGGTGTAGTATCTCTGTGCCTATCCTCCAAATTATCTGATAGACAAAGTTGAAGAAATCAAACTTAGCATTTATACAGACACTGGAGGATAGCTACCCTTTGTGAGAGTCAGTGCAAAAATATACCTACCTCAGCGTAGAGTTGTGGCATGTTTGCAGTGGTATCCTCCAGTGTCTGTGAGTAACTGGCCATGTAATCCGCGGCATCCTGCCATCTATTGTGCAGCAAGTCCTCCCTGATGTGCTGGAGGCAGTTCCTTGTGGTCTTGTGAAAGCCAGTCTCACAGGGTGTCTCTAATGAAACAACAGACATAGCTACTGGTTAATAAGAGCATCTTATGTATAGATGAAAACGATAAATCGGGCATTAACATACACTACATGACTAAAGGTATGTGGACACCTGCTCGTCAAACATCTCATTCCAAAATCATGGGCATTAATATGGAGTTGTACCCCCCTTTGCTGACATAACAGCCTCCACTCTTCTGGGAAGGCTTTCCACTTGATGTTAGAACATTGCTGCGGGGACTTGCTTCCATTCAGCCACAAGAGCATTCGTGTGGTAGGGCACTGATGTTGGGCGATTAGGCCTGGCTGGCAGTCGGCGTTCCAATTCATCCCGATGGAGTTGAGGTCAGGGCTCTGTGCTAGCCAGTCAAGTTCATCCACATCGATCTCGACAAACCATTTCTGTATGGACTTTGTGCACAGGGGCATTGTCATGCTGAAACAGGAAAGAGCCTTCCCCCAAAACTGTTGCCACAAAGTTGGAAGCACAGAATCGTCTAGAATGTCATTGTATGCTGTTTTTTTTTGTTACATTCTTTCACCTTTATTTAACCAAGTAGGCTAGCTGAGAACAAGTTCTCATTTGCAACTGGCCAAGATAAAGCATAGCAATTTGACACATACAACAACACAGAGTTACACATGGAATAAACAAAACATACAAGCGCTATGATTTCTCTCCACTTTACAGTTGGCACTATGCAGTCGGGCAGGTAGTGTTCTCCTGGCATTCGCCAAACCCAGATTCGTCCGTCGGACTGCTAGATGGTTAAAGCGTGATTCATCACTCCAGAGAATGCGTTTCCACTGCTCCAGAGTTCAATGACAGCAAGCTTTACACTACTCCAGCCGACGCTTGGCACCACGCATGGGGATCATAGGCTTGTGTGTGGCTGCTCAGCCATGGAAACCCATTTTATGAAGCTCCCGACAAACAGTTATTGTGCTGAAGTTGCTTTCAGAGGCCGTTTGGAACTCAGTAGTGAGTGTTGCAACTGAGGATGATTTCTACGAGCTATGCACTTCAGCACTCAGCAGTTGTCTGTGAGCTTGTGGCCTACCACTTCACAGCTGAGCCGTTGTTGCTCCAAGACGTTTCCACTTCACAATAACAGCACTTACAGTTGACCAGGGCAGAAACTTGACAAACTGACTTGTTGGAAAGGTGGCATCCTATGATGGTGCCCTGTTGAGTCACTGAGCTCTTCAGTAAGGCCATTCTACTGCCAATGGTTGTCTATGGAGATTGCATGGCTGTGTACTCGATTTTATACACCTGTCAGCAACAGGTGTGGCTGAAAAGGCCGAATCTACTAATTTGAAGGAATGTCCACATACTTTTGTGTATATATAGTGTATGTAGCATCAGTCAGTAAACAGCAGCTTTTTGTTTTTGTTTAAAGGCAAGTCAGTTAAGAACAAATTCTTATTTTCAATGACGGCCTAGGAACAGTGGGTTAACTGCCTTGTTCAGGGGCAGAACGACAGATTTGTACCTCGTCAGCTCGGGGACCTTTTGATGACTAGTCCAACGCTCTAACCACTAGGCTACCCTGCCGCTCCTAGCTTAAACTCGCTAACTAGCGGGTTCCCATATTCTTCTACACGCTGTATTTTATAAATTACCTTTAAATAAAGGAGGCGCCAGGGGAAGGTTTTGTTTCTTGATTCGTTTTCTGTTGATTGATTCATCGTCATCTGAAGACTCATTTTCGCCCTGTTCTTCTCCAGGCACCCTGGGTTCTGACTCCAGATCATCCATGACTCACCGTTCAAAGTTCGGCCTATTTTCGTTAACAATCATGTGAAAGGCCACAACATATATAGGTAGATGTAGGTTATTTAGCAAAAAGTGTGAATTTGCGCCAAACACCATGCACGATACCAGCATCTTATCAGCGACACCAAAAAAAGTACTTCCGGGGCACGGAAGTCGTTTTTCAAAATAAAAGTCGCCCATGTAATAGTAGAAAAGTGGCATTAACCTGTATTTATTCATGACAAAAATAATTGTCTTACCATTAACAATGATTCATATTTGTTCATATTTAAGTAATATTTGCATTCAATTTGGGCTTCAACACATGTTCCAAGGTCAAATAAATGCCTCCAATGCAATACACTGTATATGAAATACATATTGGTTTATAGGGAGAAAACTATTCTAGGTGCTAAAGTAAAAGTGGGGTTGGGATTACTCACTAGGGTCTGTAGAATCTATATATGGTGTTATTTTATGGGGGACTGAGGTCTATGGCAACACTTTCTACTCCACCCAGTCCATAGCCCCCAATACAATACACTATAGAGTACCACAGTATGAGTCATAATACCCATAAAACCTTGCGGTCAAACGAGGAAATGGTTCCAATCGTTTTTCCACCATTCAATTTTTCCTTACTGGATTATAGAAACACTTAAAATAAGGGCTGTGTTTCGTGTAGGCTTACCTTGGAGTGACGTTTTGATAAATCTCTCTAGGTCCAGGACAAGATGTCTTATCAATATATTCGCTTGTATTTACCCCTAAAAATGAAATGCTAATTAGCTGTTAATGTGGCTATCATAATGAACTAAAAATACGGAATCGAGGCAAATGTAAGAATCTCTGGATTAACTATATCTAATGTTAGAAAAATGTACTAATGAATAAGTCATTTCTTTAAATTGACAATTCTGTGAACTGTCTTGTGCAAGTTTTACATTGACACAATATACCTGTTTGCAAAGGTCAGCTCGACATGACGTGCAGGAGCTGGCAGAGATTTGTAGTCTTGCATGATGTCTACTTTGATGCTAATTAGCATTTTCGAATCTGAGAGTAAATAGAGCCAAATATATTGATGAAAGTCACCTTGTCCAAGAGCGATTTAAATGGTTATCAAAACATCATGCCAGGGTAAGCCTACATGAAACACAGCCCTTATTAAGTGTCTCTAAAATTCCCTATGGGGAAAAATGAATGGTGGAAAAACGATTGGAACCATTTCCCTGTTTGGGTATTATGACACCACCACTTTGGGGCTCTATAGCAGGGATAGGCAACTCTGTTCCTGGAGTGCAGCAGGTACAACAGGATTTTGTTCCAACTAGGCACCACACCTGACCAACTGAGCTAATTGATCATTTCAATGATTGCCTAAATTCAACACACCCGCTGTTCCAGATTGGTAAATCAAAAACATGAAGTGTCTGCGACACGCCAGGACCATGGTTGCCTAGCCCTGCACTATAGGCCTATACATTTTATATTGGCTTACATAGAAAAAAACTATTCTAGATGCTGAAATAAAGTGGGGTTGGGATTACTCACTACGGTCTTCATTTTAATTTGACTTTATAAGAAGAGTGCTTTGTGTTTGAGCCTATTTCTTCCTATTTAAGAAATAAGAGGTAGGCCAACCTGTTTCACAGACAATTATAGGCTATACTATTCATAGATCTAACCTATATAATAATGATTTAACAACAATGTACTGGAATAAAATATAATAAATTAAGGAAGGGAGGGAGTTCGCTGCAGAGGTCTGGTGTTGGTGGAAGGACTGGTAAAGGGTGGACCTAGTGCTAAAGTAGGAGTTGACTGTACTGATAGTGACACTGTTGTCTGTGGTGATAAGTGTTAACTGTGGAGTTAACCGTACTGGTAAATGCATAGATCAGAATAATTTGACACAATAGATGATAAATTAAAATAAGGCTGTTGAACCACCAAATCTGAAGCATAAATTGTATGGGGATGTTGTGGCACGGATGTTGTGAATGATCAGAAAGTTAAGACTCAAAAAAAAAATTGGGGGGGGGGGGGGTTATTAATGATTAATTTGTCTTTTAAAATGATAAACTTGGATTAGCTAGCACAATGTGCCACTGGAACACAGGAGTGATGGTTGCTGATAATGGGCCTCTGTACACCTATGTAGCTATTCCATAAAAAAATCAACTGTTTCCAGCTACAATAATCATTTACAACATTAACAATGTCTACACTGTATTTCTTATCAATTTTATGTTATTTTAATGGACAAAAACATTTGCTAAGTGACCCCAAACTTTTGAACGGCATTGTATGTCAGAGTGGCATTGGACGAAGATACAGTGGCTTAGTATAGAATACAGTATATACATATGAGATGGGTGATGCAATATTTACACACAATTAAAGTGACTAAGATTTTGACCCTTTTTTTATTCATTTCACCTTTATTTAACCAGGTAGGCAAGTTGAGAACAAGTTCTCATTTACAATTGCAACCTGGCCAAGATAAAGCAAAGCAGTTTGACACACAACAACACAGAGCTACACATGGAGTAAAACAAATATACAGTCAATAATACATTAGAAAAATAAGTCTATATACAAGATACCTAGGAATAGTATAGAGTACAGTTTAGAAATATGAGATGAGTAATGCAAGACACGGAGACATTATTAAAGTGGCTAGAGTTTCATTTCCTTAAAGTGGCCAGTGATTCCTAATCTATGTCTATAGGCGGCAGCCTCTGATGTGCTGGAGATGGTGTAGTATAGTCAGTGGTGTAGTATGGAATAAGGGTAGGGAACAACACATCCACCACACTGATCCTCAACACAGGAGCCCCACAGGGGTGCGTGCTCAGTCCCCTCCTGTACTCCCTGTTCACTCATGACTGCACGATTCCAACACCATCATTAAGTTTGCAGATGACACAACAGTGGTAGGCCTGATCACCGACAACGACGAGACAGCCTATATAGGGAGGAGGTCAGAGACCTGGCCGTGTGGTGCCAGGACAACAACCTCTCCCTCAACGTGATCAAGACAAAGGAGATGATTGTGGACTACAGGAAAAAGAGGATCGAGCACGCCCCCATTAACATCGACTGGGCTGTAGTGGAGCAGGTTGAGAGCTTCAAGTTCCTTGGTGTCCACATCACCAACAAACTAACATGGTTCAAGCACACCAAGACAGTTGTGAAGAGGGCACAACAAAACCTATTCCCCCTCAGGGGACTGAAAAGATTTGTCATGGGTCCTCAGATCCTCAAAAGGTTCTACAGCTGCACCATCGAGAGCATCTTGCCTGGTTGCATCACTGCCATGTATGGCAACTGCTCGGCCTCCGACCACAAAGCACTACAGAGGGTAGTGCGTACGGCCCAGTACATCACTGGGCTGTACCAGGCGGTGTCAGAGGAAGGCCCTAAAAAATGTCAAAGACTCCAGCCACCCTAGTCATAGACTGTTCTCTCTGCTACCGCACGGCAAGCGGTACCGGAGCACCAAGTCTCTTCTAAACAGCTTCTAACCCCAAGCCATAAGACTCCTGAACATCTAATCAAATGGCTACCCAGACTATTTGGATTGCCCCCCACCCCCTCTTTTACACCGATGCTACTCTGTTATTATCTCTGCATAATCACTTTAATAACTCTACCTACATGTACATATTACCTCGACTAACCAGTGCCCCCGCACATTGACTCAATACCGGTACCCCCTGTATATAGTCTCACTATTGTAATTTTATTGCTGCTCTTTAAATTACTTGTTCCTTTAATTTCTTATTCAGATTTTTTCAACTGCATTGTTGGTTAGGGGCTTGTAAGTAAGCATTTCACTGTAAGGTCTACACCTGTTGTAGTCAGCGCACGTGACTAATAAAATTTGATTTGATTTATAGAACACAATACAGTATATACATATGAGATGGGTGATGCAATATGTAAACACAATTTAAAAGTGACTAAGATACAGTAGAATAGTGTGGAGTGGAGTTTATACATATTGTGACGACCCTCCTGCTGTCTGCCGTATTCTCTCTTTGCTCTTGTTTTCCTTATAGGATTTCGGCGGGCTGAACTGGGAGGGTCGTCAGCAACAAGGGACACACCTGGGCCCGGGTGTGTCCCAGGATGAATGCACCAATTCCCCATTCATTTAGGAGACTCTCTCCATGCAGACACACTTATAGATTTTGGTTGTGGCCATTTGTTTGCTTGGCACCTTTCAGCACCGTACTGACTACACACACCATTGTTAATTGTATTTAGTTTACTTCAGTTAATAAATATATTTTGTTATTCCTTATCTCCACGGTGTCTCCCTTTTTGTTACGAACTTCGAGCCCGTTTGTGATGAGATTAGTAATGCTAGATACGGAAGCATTATTAAAGTGGCTAGTGATCCATTTCTAAAATTGGCAGTGATTCCAAATCTTTGTCTATAGGCAGCCGCCTCTGATGTGCTAGTGATGTTTCGCAGTCTGATGGCCTTGAGATCGAGAGACTGAAAAACAGCTTCTGTCTACAGAACCTGGTTCGATTCCAGGCTGTATCACAACCAGCCGTGATTGGGAGTCCCATAGGGAAGCGCACAATTGGCCCAGCGTTGTCCGGGTTAGGGTTTAGCCATTGTAAATAAGAAATTATTTTTAACTGACTTGCCTAGATAAAGGTTAAATAAAAAAATGTCATAAAATATATTGTCTTTGGTATAGGCCTGTAATTTGTTGCAATGCTTTTTTTTGTAATTTCATTGGCAATGACATGTGACTTGGATCATTACCGTCATTGAGGGTCCACCCAAATATGAGTAACATTATGTCCTCCTTTTAATGGGGTGACTGTAGTCTAGTCGGGTGGGAGTGGCTACTATTTTGATAACAGGTGAAACAAAATCAACTGGATCGCCAACCCTTAGCTTCGTCCAGCAACAAGGCATTTATATTAACATTTATTTGATAAATTCTGACTTGTACAGGTTAATATAAATGTAGTTTATAGCCTACCCTGGAAATGTGAGACCTATCCCCTCTGTTTGTTTTGGTACTCAGTGCCTGAAAAACAATGAACATGTGCTTTTGATGTGTCATAATAAATCTGCGGTAGTCAGATAGTCAAATTGAATGGGATATTACGCTCACTTGTCAGTAAACTTGTGGAATGTTTAGTTCTATCCAGCAAAGACGTGATAAACCCGAATCAGAACGTCTATTGTGACGCAATAAGAAGCTTTTGTTCTGGTTTCATGTCCATGCTCTTATTTTTGACATTGTCTGCCCAGATTTTGATATTTGCCTCTTCGATCAACATCCTGCGAATTGTTCCAGCCTTGGATTTGCTGACGTGTAGGCTTCATCTGCTCATGCTCGAGCAGAACCAGCCAGCCCAACATGGCTGTACATGTTTCTTATGTATACATTTTTATTTTATGTATTCATAATTTCATATCCAAAGCCGCAGTCGAAAGGAGATTCTCCGACTTCAAAATATGTGCAGACGAGGAATGCAGTAGTAAGTACTTGGCGCTAAACTCAAGCGAACTTTAAGGATGCTTCCATCCTTTCATAGCTAGCTAGCTTGACCGGGGTTGTCATTTCAAAGGGATGAACTCGGCTAACCTAGCGCAACTGTCGTTAACGTTAGTTGTACATACCAATACACAATAACCTAAGCTTGCTTAGTTGTAGCAGAAGCGAAGTCTCAGCCTGTGTTGGCTACTGCCTGACTAGTTGCCAAATTCTGGAACTATAACAACTGTGTTTCTGTAGTAACTACGTTAGTAGCTTGCACCGTATACAAGCTTTCGGCCTAACGTTATATATTTTCTTGAAACCAAGGGCAAAGCCACACAAGGGCCCAAAGCTACTCCAAACGTGTGAACATTGACTAACTAGCTACATGACAACTTGCCAGTTGATCTGGCAGTCTTCTTAGTTAACTAACTAGCTAGCTACACACAATAGAGATGTTAACTTGATTGTAATCAACTACTATAGTTACTTACTAAACGGACCATAAATATCATACCTCTGTGTTGGCTTAGGAAGCAAATTGCAAGATGGTGTATATAGGCCTGGTTAGTTATAAAGCTAGCTATTGTTGACATAAAATACCGTCATGTCATTAACCCCTCTGGCTGCAAGTTCTTCTCTTTTTACATCTACCTTATCAAGACAAAAACAATATTCTATTTACCCTTGATGCTTGGCTTTCCTTTTGGATACTCTGGCTCTGTAAAAAGAGAAGCAGATGAAACAAGGCTTACTTTAGTGATGTGTATTCTATTCATGCTCTGATTGTGCATGGGGCACATAGGGTGGACGCTGAGCTAATGGGGTGAAACAACTGATCTTTGAATCATTCCTCTCCACAGTGCTCCTATGCCGGGGGAAAGCTTTCAGCGATTTCACCGGACCAGACTGTCGGTTTCTGTCATTTAAAAAAGGAGAGACTATATATGTCTACTATAAACTCTCAGGCCAAAGGACAAATATATGGGCAGGGGGTGTAAGTATGAGTTAATATTTAATTACAGTACCTGTCAAAAGTTTGGACACCTACTCATTCAATGGTTTTACTTTATTTTTACTATTTTCTACATTGTAGAATAATAGTGAAGACATCAAAACTTTGGAATACGCATAGAATCATGTAGCAACCAAAAAAGTGTTAAACAAATCAAAATATATTTGAGATTCTTCAAAGTAGCCACCCATTGTCATGATGACTGCTTTGCACACTATGGCATTCTGTCAACCAGCTTCATGAGGTAGTCACCTGGAATGCATTTCAATTAACAGGTGTGCCTTATTAAAATGTTATTTGTGGAATTTATTTCCTTCTTAATGCGTTTGAGCCAGTTGTTATGACAAGGTTGGGGTGGTATACAGAAGAGTTGGTAAAAGACCAAGTCCATATTATGGCAGTCGCAAAAACCATCAAGCGCTATGATGAAACTGGCTCTTATGAGGACTGCCACACGAAAGGAAGACCCAGCGCTACCTCTGCTGCAGAGGATAAGTTCATTAGAGTTACCAGCCTCATATTGAAGCTGCTTCACAGAGTTCAAGTAACAGACATAACTCAACATCAACTGATCAGAGGAGACTGTGTGAATCAGGCCTTCATTGTTGAATTGCTGCAAAGAAACCACTACTGAAGGATCCTAATAAGAAGAAGAGACTTGCTTGGGCCTAGACACACGAGCAATGGACATTAGACTGGTGGAAATCTGTCCTTTGTTCTGATGAGTACAAATTTGCGATTTTTGGTTCCAACCACCATGTCTTTGTGAGATGCAGAGTAGGTGAACGAATTATCTCTGCATGTGTGGTTCACACCGTGAAGCATGGAAGAGGTGTGGGGGTGCTTTGCTGGTGACACTGTCTGTGATTTATTTAGATTTCAAGGCTCACTTAACCGGCATGGCTACCACAGCATTCTGCAGTGATACGCCATCCCATGTGGTTTGTGCTTAGTGGGACTATTATTTGTTTTTCAGCAGGACAATGACCCAACATGCCTCCAGGCTATGTAAGGGCTTTTTGACCAAGGAGAGTGATGGAGTGCTGCATCAGATGACCTGGCCTCCACAATCACCCGACCTCAACCCAGTTGAGATGGTTTGGGATGAATTGGACCGCAGAGTGAAGGAAAAGCAGCCAACAAGAGCTCAACATATGTGGGAACTCCTTCAAGACTGTTGGAAAAGCATTCCTGGTTCAACAACACAAGCATTTTGCTACACCCGCAATAACATCTGCTAAACACGTGTATGTGACCAATAACATTTTATTTGGGCTACTTTGAAGAATATCAAATATAAAATATTTAGATTTTTTGTACACTTTTTTGGGGTTACTACATGATTCCATATGTGTTATTTCATAGTTTTGATGTCTTCACTATTATTCTACAATGTAGAAAATAAAGAAAAACCCTTGAATGAGTATGTGTCCAAACTTTTTACTGGTACTGTATGTGATAACATTGCAGTCTAGAAGGAATGTTGAAGCTTTTTCTGTTTTGTTGACATGTTTTATTCTCTGTTTTGTTTCCATTTCTTACAATAGGTTGGTAACCGCTTTGGTTACTTCAATAAGGACCAACTCATAATCAATCACATATACACTGAAAAAGAATTGGAGATTCCTGCTGAGGTAAGTCAATAAATAGATGTAGGCCTATTTCACTACTGCTAATGCATCATCGCTTAAAAACATTATCTGGAATGACTGAACTTCTTTCTGAAATAGGTAGTATGACTCAAACAATGTTTTCTTTTTCTTTTCAGGAAACCGACTTTGTTTGCTTTGACACTGGACACGATAAGTTTGACAGTTATGACATTGATTCACTGTTAGGTTCCTCTTTATTGTTAACAGACAAGGAGGAATCTGTGCAAGTAACCACAGAGACTTTTTACCTAAACAAAAGTGCTGAGAGCACCACGGTGGAAGTGGATGAGCCTCCACCTGAAGTGACACTGTTAGAAAATGATGAGATTGATAGGGATGTTCCTGAGGACATTGATAAGGTTGTAGAGGTTCCAGATAATGATGATCTGAGACATTTTGAGGCTTTAGAGTCCTCTCTGCATCAGCCTGAAACTCTTGACACAAAGGGAGTGGAATCTAACACTGTACTTGAGACCACAGCTGAGAGGATCAAAGATTACCTCCAGAAAGATCAGCAGAGGACAGAGGACTCTGTGCCGTACAGTGTTGTTGAACCAGAGGAAGGTGAGATCAAAGAAACCCCCTCAGAACCTCTATCCAAAGATGATCCTGAGTTAGAAAATGTACCTAATGGTTTTTCAGAAGGCAGGCCTATTCCTGTGTTAAAAACCACACTTGGAATAACTTTTGATGCTGTCACTTCCAATGATGAGGACACTTGGAAGGTGACTCCATATGACGAGGAAAGTGACAAGACTGAATATCAGCAGGATGAGGAAAGTGATTATCATCTCAGGGAAACTCCATTGCTGGCTTTTTCTGAAGAAAGTTCTAATTTGGAACACGAGAACATTCCGGAATCTGATCAGACAGATGAGGAAGACAGTCTATCAGAGGTACCTCATACTCAGAAACAGGACTCCAAGGACAATAACCTGTGGTCTGCATTTGGTGATACAGTTTTTAACATTGTCAGTGGTGGGGAAAGAATAGCTCATGTTGCCGGTTCAGAGGAAGATGGCGAGGAGGATGATGACGAAGGTGAGATTACACCAGAGGAGCCTCCCAAAATTGAAGAACCCAAGGAGTCATTTGGCTGTTCTACTTCCTCTGAGCTAATCTTTGAGGAACCTGCAGACTCTTATTTCAGTGAGGATGCTGTCAAAGTACCTGATGAGGATTCTCAGACGTTGTAGTTTGAGGATGAATCTGAAGAAGGTGACATTGAACCTTCAACACCTCCTGCTGATGAGGCGAGTCCCTTTGAACACACTGAGGCTTTAGCAGAGAATCTTACAGTAGATGACAGCCCAGTCCCTAAACAGCTCTCACAGACATACATGCTCTCAGACTTTGATAGTAAAATTAACGAATCAGAGCAGAAACAAGCTGTTGAAGAACTCCTCACACAAAAAGAGGAGTCAATAGATTTCTCACAAGTAGAGAATACATTTAAACAGGGTGGTACAGAGCTTTTCAGACTATTTCGAGAACCATACCAGAAGGTCCCAGATCCAAGTAAAAACACAATGGTGAAAGAGAGCCATCAAGAACTCCCCATAGAGGAGGAAGATTCAATACACTTAGAGGGGGAAGAGATTGAGGAAGAGTTGCTAGAGGATGAAAATGCAGTATTGTCTTCATCCAAAACTGAGCACACTGATGAAAAGGACACAGAAAGTCTATCTGAATTTGGGTCAGAGCAACCCAATAATTATACACAAACCGATGTTGTATCCAGTGATGTGTTGGATGTGGTCCAACACGACGAGGCAATTGACATAGAACCTGAGGTGCATGAGACTGAAAATGATGCTGAAAGCCACACACCCTCACTTAAAGATAAAGTTCTGGATCCCCTTCCAAACAAAGAGACGGAATACAGTGACAATGTGTTGACGCTGACACTACTGCGAGACCACTTCAAGGAGGAGGATATGGAGCGCCTCCAAAAGATTCTAGGTCTTCAGAACCTCTTTAGGGTGGAGTTCCTGTTTTCTGACCTGGAGCTGAATGCTGCCCGGCTGTCCCAGACAAACACCAGTGAGGACATTGAAAAGGTGCTGGAAGCCATTTTGGAAGCCTCTGAAACCCCAATCCTGGATGAGATTGAGAGGATGCTGGATGCCCAGGAGAACGCTGACCTGCAGCAGGAGGCTGGTGAGTTTGTTGATGAAGCTTCCGTCTTGGACGACTTCCAGGAATTGGTGTTCACCCTGCGTCAGAAGTACTCAACGGCCAGAAACAGTGCTCCCATGGCAGTGGGCAGTCAACTACACCCTGACACAGGTAATAATGCTTTTTTTTCAGTTTGTTCATGTCAGTATAGGAGGATTAAAACCTTTTGTTAAGTAAGTATTTGGAAAGTCTCATACATTGCTAATGACATGATAATTATGCCTGGAGATTTGGTTTGCAGAATAAGCTGTATTTAAGAAATGCTCAAGAAGTACAACAAAGTAAATAGTAATCTGTTGACAGAACAAATACACTTCCTGACAATGGCAGTTAGATTGGCAATGCATGAACATTTACTCACTGTTTGAACCTCTCTGAATGTTTCAAAAGATGGGGATATGTCTGATGTTGCGGAGGAAGAGAAGACATCCCCGCACTCTGTGGAGGACACAGACAAGGACAACCTCACTGTGACAGAGACGGATGAAGAGACTAAGGCACCTGAGAAGCCTGCCCATGATGGTCACAAGATACCAGATATGGGCATTGAGGAGGATGGTGGGTACTTTAACAGAAACAAAAACAATCAGGCAAGCTCTAAAACTCCAGAAGAAATCCAGAGGGGCCCTCAAATTATTTTGGAAAATACCTTGGACGTGGGACTTAGCGTAGACATGGATCACCCTCCCTCAGGTAGGTGTTCATTTTTCTTCCCTACTTTTTAAATTGTGGTGAGATGTAAACTGTATGCATTAACCTAATTTGCTTGTGCTGTATTTCCAGGATCTCTGGAGTCACCACCTGTCACTGATTTCCATGAAGATGAGCAGAGTGGTTCATCATTCATAGCAGTGCTAATTTTATCTGCTCTTCTCATCACCCTGTTTTATGAGTATCTTGGAATATATGGTGTTATGGTAAGTTACTTCATGTATTTCTCTCTTTATGAATGGGCTTTCCTTCCTATTGTAATTGTAGTGCTTAGGACTCAAGTATTCATACTTATTTTATTATTGCTGGGACAATGCATGTATTATTTTAATTTGGGGCGGGGGGCATTTGCCATGCTGACAGCGTTACCCAACCCTTCCCCTTTTGAGTACAGCGCCGTTTCGTTAAATTAAACGTTCCGGTAGCGATGGATTCGGAAGAAACAACTCATTTGCCCCTGATGACAGAATCTGATCAACTGTCTGTCTTGTACTTCGATATGTAAGTAGTTGGCTACAATGTAGCTAGCTCGCTAGTCAAGTCTTAGGCCACCATATGGCTGGCTGGCTAGCTACATTGAAACTGAATCTTGTTGGCAGCTTCATTGTCTTGGGGAATGATTTTGTCCAACAATACCTAATGCATTTCCCAAATAGTTGCAGCCTAGAATGGATCAGTTGATTGCTCTTTTAGTTTAGATTTTTTTCGAAGTGGAAGTTGCCTGTCCTCTTCCTCATTAAAAAAATGGCTCACTTTCCATACTAGCAGTATCTGTTCTTCCTGTATCTGGGTCTCAGATCGAGAGGTGCCTTCAAGTTGTTGAATTTTGCTTTGACAGCTTCCCCTTACATAACTATCACCTGAGGTTACATGCCATTAAAATCTATATGTGGCTCATGTCTAGTGATATGTTACGTAATCATCTGTTTTGTTTATTGGCCATTTTACAGGGTGAAAGGCTACATGATGCAATCTTTTGCAATCTAAATTCACATAGACCTGAGACTTGTTAGTTAGATCCACTCTGTGGTGATTAATTTAGCTAATCCTTGAGTTTCGCTGAGCGACTGCGATGGAAGTTCTGTATTGTGCAAAGGTCACCATGGTTGGACAGTGGTAGGGCCTCAGGCCAATCCAATCCCCATTGATTACATAAGGTCAAGGCAAATCTTCTCTATTGATTTTGATCAACAACTAGGTTATAGGCTACATCTATTTCTAAACCCACCTTGATTTGATCTGAAGATATGCCTCTTTGCATTGGCAAAGGGTGCTCAGTGAGATAACCATTAGCTGTGCTTGTAAACAGAACACTGGAATACCTGACAGGTTTAGTTAAATGTTTTTAACATCACTTATTTTCTTCTGTCATCTCAGCCCAACTATTACCCTACTTATTTGCTAAGCCTGACGTGCTGTAGTAACACTGATTGGACATGTCTCTCCCCAGATGGTCACCAGCCTGCCAGAGCACTGGAAGCCAGGTCCAGACTTCTATGGCGTGTCCTGGGATCCCGTACTGGTCACTGCAGGTGCCAGGGTCATCGGCTTCCTCTTCTGGAGGAGCATTCTATCTGTAAGTCTTTGTTGCACAGTTACTGCTTTCATAATTTCATAATGTGATTGCTTTGTTATTCTATGATGTATTGTATGCTACTGTTGAGGAGGTTGTTTGCTGCCACTTTTCTTTTCCCTTTCTCACAGGTCAAAAGCAAGTCATATCTAAGTAAGTTCTTCTCTCTGGCAATTTAGGGTGCATAGTGAATCCTCATTCATTTTGCTTACAGGCTGGTGTCCTTGTCACGTGTAAACCATGTCTGATTTCATACTCTTGTCATGTGTTTTATTAGCTACTGAAAAAGAGATGGCAGACAGGATGAAAAGGCTTGAACAAGAGAAGGACATACTCCAAAAGGTTGCTGAACTGCAGCAACAGGTAAGTTGCAGAGACTTTTCACATACTAAGATCCAGACTTTAGAGTTCAATGTGAATTAAGGGACATAATGTTTTGACAGTATATTTCTACTGGGTTCCCCTCAGGGCGAAGAACTTAAAGAAAAGCAAAAGCTGTCTGAAAAATCTGCCACTTTATCTCTGGAGAATATCCAGGAATTGGAGGTGAGTCTCTAAGAAATATTATCTTGATCACACGTCATTGTCATGCTGACGATTCTTTTATTTTTCATTATATATTTTTTTCTTCTCCATAGTGTTTAAATTGACTCAGCATTTTATTTTTCTATCTAATAGAATATTGGGCAAGAGATGCAGAGACAAAATGAGTGCCTGGACGAGGAAAATAACTTACTCGCCATATCCTTTGACAAAGAGCGGGCCAATACTGCAAAACATGAAGATATGGTGAGTAATATTGAGCGATTTAGCTGTAATTAAAATGTTTCAAAACAACCAATTCTCTGACATTGGTTCAATTATTTGAATTCCATTAGGTTAGTTTATTATGTGAGCTCAATGTGCCGTTTCTCTAGAGAGAAATAAAATCAAGCACAAACGTCGGGATGTTGTAGGAAGTTGTAGTTTTCAACAGGCAAATAAATATTCAACATAGTTTAGTGCAGAAAATGTGGTAATTGACAAAATTGACCACAATCCATTGCACCTATAGCTGCCTGGACATGCGCAGGCAGACACAGAAAGAAAGGGACAGCCTGCAAACGAGAGAGATGAGCAGTTGCTTGCGTGATGTAGACAGCATAGGCAGCTACTATTAGCCAGCTACCCTCCTAAATAGGATGGCTCGTTGATGAGCACAGAGAAATATGGTTGTCATTATGCTTATCATTATCTTTGCCCATAGATGTCCGAAATGGACAAAACCATTGAGAAGTTGAAGCGCAGCAAGAAGACGACCCAGGACGCACTCTCAAAGGTGTAGGTCATATACAGTGGGGAGAAGTATTTGATACACTGACAATTTTACAGGTTTTCCTACTTAAAACATGTAGAGGTCTGTAATTTTTATCATAGGTACACTTCAACTGTGAGAGATGGAATCTAAAACAAAAATCCAGAAAATCACATTGTATGATTTTTAAGTAATTCATTTGCATTTTATTGCATGACATAAGTATTTGATACATCAGAAAAGCAGAACTTAATATTTGGTACAGAAACCTTTGTTTGCAATTACAGTTTCCTGTAGTTCTTGACCAGGTTTGCACACGCTGCAGCAGGGATTTTGGCCCACTCCTCCATACAGACCTTCTCCAGATCCTTCAGGTTTCGGGGCTGTCGCTGGGCAATACGGACTTTCAGCTCCCTCCAAAGATTTTCTATTGGGTTCAGGTCTGGAAATTGGCTAGGCCAATCCAGGACCTTGAGATGCTTCTTACGGAGCCACTCCTTAGTTGCCCTGGCTGTGTGTTTTGGGTCGTTGTCATGCTTGAAGACCCAGCCACGACCCATCTTCAATGCTCTTATTGAGGGAAGGAGGTTGTTGGCCAAGATCTCGCGATACATGGCCCCATTCATCCTCCCCTCAGTCGTCCTGTCCGCTTTGCAGAAAAGCATCCCCAAAGAATGATGTTTCCACCTCCATGCTTCACGGTTGGGATGGTGTTTTTGGGGTTGTACTCATCCTTCTTCCTCCAAACACGGCGAATGGAGTTTAGACCAAAAAGCTCTATTTTTGTCTCATCAAACCACATGACCTTCTCCCATTCCTCCTCTGGATCATCCAGATGGTCATTGGCAAACTTCAGACGGGCCTGGACATACGCTGGCTTGAGAAGGGGGACCTTGCGTGCGCTGCAGGATTTTAATCCATGGCGGCGAAGTGTGTTACCAATGGTTTTCTTTGAGACTGTGTTCCCAGCTCTCTTCAGGTCATTGACCAGGTCCTGCCGTGTAGTTCTGGGCTGATCCCTCACCTTCCTCATGATCATTGATGCCCCACTAGGTGAGATCTTGCATGGAGCCCCAGACCGAGGGTGATTGACCGTCATCTTGAACTTCTTCCATTTTCTAATAATTGCACCAACAGTTGTTGCCTTCTCACCAAGCTGCTTGCCTATTGTCCTGTAGCCCATCCCAGCCTTGTGCAGGTCTACAATTTTTATCCCTGATGTCCTTACACAGCTCTCTGGTCTTGGCCATTGTGGAGAGGTTGGAGTCTGTTTGATTGAGTGTGTGGACAGGTGTCTTTTGAACTCGTTACCTGCATAAACAGGTAATGAGTGGAGAACAGGAGGGCTTCTTAAAGAAAAACTAACAGGTCTGTGAGAGCCGGCATTTTTACTGGTTGGTAGGTGATCAAATACTTATGTCATGCAATAAAATGCAAATTAATTACTTAAAAATCATACAATGTGATTTTCTGGATTTTTGTTTTAGATTCCGTCTCTCACAGTTGAAGTGTACCTATGATAAAAAATTACAGACCTCTACATGCTTTGTAAGTAGGAAAACCTGCAAAATTGGCAGGTTATCAAATACTTGTTCTCCCCACTGTAAGTGAACATGCCCAATAAAAGTATGTCAAATATATTAACATTGCAACAATCAAATTTAAAGTGTATATTTCCTTTTAATTATCCTTATCATTGAATCTGTAGTCTACCATTCTGATGGATGAAGCCAAGCTCTGCGAAGATGCCCGGAATGTCCAGCACCAGGTTCTGGAGAAGGATATTGCCACCCTGAAGGAGGAGAACCTCTCGGTGAGTACCAATATGGAACAACGATTCACACTTTAAGCCTCATGACATTGTGTAGGACTCATTGGCCATGCAGGGCCTGCATAGCACTGTCCTTATGACCTAACTTCCTTGTTACAGCTGCACCATGCTGCCAAGTTGTGGAAGGATAAGCACAGGGAGACAAGCGAGCAGATCAAAGTCTACCAGAAGTCCCAGAAAGACCTAGAGGATTCCCTCGTTCAAAAGGACCACAACATTGAGTTTTTTTTTACACGTTACGATATTGTTACACACATCAATTCTTGTTCACACCTTCTCAAATGCACCCTGATGACAAAGAAACATGTCACCTGTATTATGTTCCAAAACAATCCTTCTTGACTGATTCCAGGGGGAAAGTGTAGTGTATCAATTGGTGGTTCCCAACCTCTCTGGCAGGTTTTATCTGACCTGCTAGGAGACCTGGAGGCCTGCGATGACCTGAAAGGTGGAGTTCTGGCTAACGGGGAAGCCTCTAACAGTAAGTCACCTGACACGGTGTCCTAATCATAGGAGGCTGGTGGGAGGAGCTATAGGAGGATGGGCTCCTTGTAATGGCTGGAATGGAACCAAATACATGGAAACAGCATGCTTGACTCTTCCATTTATGCCATTATAGTGAGCCAGTCCTCCTATAGCTCCTCCTACCAGCCTTCTCTGATTAGGATACTGTCATGTGATCTGGTCTTACGTAGCAAAATTTGAAATTGTTTATTTTTTACATTGGATTAAAGTAGAGACTCGGAGCAACACAAAGGTATATCATACACTACAGTTGAGGAACAATGGGAAAGTAATTCTGCTTTGAAAGTTGATAAACTTGTAGCCCGTACTGGAGAGCTCTTCTTCGTCTATACCCATTCTTCATTGTTCACACCCTCTTAAACCTTAGCCCCACCCATCTCTTTAAGGATTCACATGCATGGTAGTGTACTAAACAACCAAAGATTTCAAGACTAAAGGCTGGTTTATACTACGTCTATCGACATGTCTGTAGACAGTTGTCGCAGTGTCATCATGATCATTCAATAGAATGAAATAGAATTCTTCGTAATAACGAAGAAAAAGTATAATCACAAAAACGACAGGCCGCATGACATCAGCAGCCTGGTGGTCCAAAATAGCATAACTGGTGTATTTTAACACCAATAAACCCAACCATTTAAAAATATAATTTTGTATATGTCAATCTAGCAAACCAAGAACATTTCTAAACAATGGTTTGGTTTGTTTCTCGCTTGTTAGTTGGCTAGCCAGTTCAAATAATGATCATATACCTGACAACGTCTTAACTTTAGTTAATTAGTATTCATTATTACAGGAAAATAAACACACAACGAAATCATTATTTATGAGTGTGACTAAGTAAAAGCATGGTATTCTACCGGAGAATTTTAGAACTTGGACAGTGTCTCGTTGGCCTAACGTTATATCCAAATTGTGACTATTGTGCAGGTCATGTTCTTCACATTACTGTCTCTGGTGAACACACACATGATATCAAATAAAATCTGTTTAATTGTCGCATGCACAGGATATAGAAGGTGTAAACGGTACAGTGAAATGGTTACTTGGATAGTGGAGTCTTTTGTTTAGACTAGCTAGCTAAACAATTAACTATAATCCCAACTCATAACGTTACCACCCTGCATGAATCTCCTGGTAGCTAAAACTAACCAACTAGTTCAATGTTACCTAGCTAGCTAACATTAGGCTATAACTAGCAATGCAAATGCACTGAGGTATGAATGTTACGTGTAGTAATATTAGCAAGCGATCCAGCCAGCTAACATTAGCTAGCTAGCTAACAATACGCTTTATTTTGCAATGAGAAAATGACTTTCTGACAAAATTAGAAACTTATATCTGAAAATGGTTTCCCTTAGTTTGAAGATGTATTCTGGAGACGGGTGTTTTATACAACAGCATTCTATGTGTTCTATTTTCGACTGCCTCTGCATATTTGCAATCAAACGACAGAATTTTCTCCATCTCCTTAGCTATCATACTCTGCTTCCACCGGACAGTCCACTGATTTCAAAACTTGGTCCTCCTAAAAGTGGAGAGCATCTTTCAAAAAAGCTGTGTTAGGAAGGATTACTTACACATACTGAGAAGCTCATGTTATAGACAGAAGCGTGCTACGTGGCAGACCAATCCGAACTCGTTTCATGGCGTGTCCAGCTCATCCATTATCTCAGCCAATCGTGACTAGAAGGAAGGTTCCTTTTTCCGTGGCTAAACTAACTCGGCTCGTTGTTTACCATTTTTATTCTTATTTACGAATGGCATACAAGTTTGTTATTAAGGCACGTGAAGTTCAAGTTCCAGAAGGCAATTTGCCAAAAAAAAACACATTTTGAGAGTTTTACATTCAAATGCCTCTCCTGTGAAGTATTGACGCGTGACATACGCCTACTTTCCTGAAACGTGTCACTGTGTTTACAATTATTTGTTTCAGACAAGCAGACCATCATCCAAAACCGCATTAAGCAAAATGATGGACGTCTCTCGGGTAAGACTGAGTTCTTTCTTGAACGGACCCAGAATTCTGTGTACCTGAAGGCAAGTAAAACTCGTGCTCAGAACCAAGAAGTGTGTCAACTCTTGCACTAACTGTTGGCAGAACTTTCCACAGGTCCAGACCACTCTGTCTGTTGTGGCGGAAGAGCGCGATCGCTTCATGACCAAGCTGCTGAACGAAGAGAATTCCAGGAAACAGCTGGAAGGTATGTCCCAGCAACTAGAATTTGATATGCATCAGTGCCTTTTCTCTCAACACTATCAACTTGTTATCGCCACAGAGCAATTTCAGAAGCTGGAGCATGTCATCTTGTTGGTGAAAAGTGACAAGAACCAGTACAAGACCCTGCAGCAGAAGAACGAGATCATGACCGAGATGTACCAGCAGAAGGAGAACGCTTTGCAGCAGTAAGTGGAATCAGAAGCAGTGCAGTTCATGCGTTAATACCATAGTAGGGTTTGTTCTCCATGGCACCACAGCATGTAAAAAAAACATGTTTCCTTGTCTTTTACTGTATTCTTTTACTCTGAGGTTTTCAAATGGACTTTAACTAGAGTTTGATTTAATTTGTGTGTCGTCTTACAGGAAGCTGACCAAGGAGGAGTTTGAGCGCCCCAACAAGGAAGACCGGCTGACGGAGGTGGACGGGAAGGCCCTAGAGGAGGAGGTCAAGATGTGTAGGCAGCGCGTTAAGGAGATCCAGGACGAGCTGAAACGGACCGAGAACTCCTACAAAGCCCAGATCATTGAGCAGGAGCAGAAATCTCATGAGAACTGGGTAGGTACAATACAACTTTATTTGTCCATTTGTTAAAGAAACAACAGAAATGTTTCATTTCTCAAACCCCATCGATGGCACATACATTAGGATCAGGACTTTTTTTTTTTCAGTCTGCTGTTTGGCCAGTCATTTGTAAGGTGAATTTAGTCCAAAATCAGAGATTTTAAATGTTTCTTCCTTCTCTCTAGGTGATTGCACGCGCCGCAGAGCGAGCTCTGTTCGACGAGAAGAAGGAAACAACTAACCTTCGTAACTTGTGAGTGCAACACTAATACAACAGACTCAATTGGGCTATACCAATGCAGGGCTCAAGGCTTATTTAGTTGATGGCCCCAGCACATGATTTGGTTACATCAATTTTTCGCCACTGCACGGATATAATGACCTGACCTGTGTCCCATAATGTACCTGCATTCCATACAGAACCAGGCAAATAATGACTAGCCATATTTTACATTAGCATGCCCTTGAGTTCTTACATTGATTTGGATAGATTTACTCAGGGTTCAATGTGAACTTTTTGTCTCAGTGGAAGTTTATAAATCCATTGGGATGCATGCTTTCGCGCTCTATTCAGCTAGTAATAGGCTACATTTGGTTATTAATTATATATTAAAAAACTGTATGATATATTTTTGCAACGTAAGACATTACTCTGTTTGTTAGAATTGCAGAAATGTATTTTCTCAAGTAAACCTGTCTAAAATTATTTTACATCTCAAAGTAGTATGTTGTTGTTTAAGACAGACTGCTTTTCGAAGGAGAGATCAATGTCTACAGTAGGCTAGCCGAGACGAATGCTAGTTGTCTTTTTGTAGTTTTCTTTTTGTACACTATCAACAGTAGCCAGTAGAATATTTTTTTCTCCAGTGACAAGACAATTGAGATGGTATTCTAGGATTCAAAAAGTAAGACATTTCATCTAACACATCCAGGGAATGCATGATTGTTTTTTTGAAACCTGTCCAATTAGGATCCGATATGTCTGCCTACACACCTTGACCTAGGCTATATTATTCACCACCTGAGGAAGTGGAAACTCAAAACCCTTATCTAGATTGTTAACTCTAAATATGTTACTAGATAGCCAAAATATAAGCTAATTTATTAGCAAATGTAATGTCTTACAAAATATTTCCAGCGCTAGGCCTATTCACTGCAAATGGCGCGCTCTGCGGACGCATCAAAACCATGTACTACATAGCCTACTCCGGTTGTTAACTTCTATGGGCTACGTGGGCCACCTGCGGGACACAGCCAGTGAAATATCAGGGCGGCAAATTAAAAAAGAACACAATGTCATAATTCAACTTTCTCAAACATACGACTATTTTACACCATTTTAAAGATACACTTCTCCTTGATGTAACCACATTGTCCGATTTCAAAAAGGCTTTACAGCAAAAGCAAAACATTAGATTATGTTAGGAGAGTACATAGACAAAAATAATCACACAGCCATTTTCCATGCAAGGACGTGTCAATAAAACCCAAGACACAGCGAAATGAAGCACAAACCTTTGATCTTCATCAGATGACACTCCTAGGACATTATGTTACACAATACATGTATGTTTTGTTCGATAAAGTTCATATTTATATCCAAAAACAGCATTTTATATTGGCGCGTGATATTCAGAAAATGTATTCCCACCAAAACGTCCGGTGAATGTGCACATCAATTTACAAAAATACTCATCATAAACGTTGACAAAATGCATAATTATTTTAAGAATTATAGATAGACTACTCCTTTATGCAACCGCTGTCAGATTTTAAAATAGCTTTACAGAGAAAGCACATTTTTCAATATTCTGAGTACATAGCTCAGCCATCACGGCGAGTTATTCAGACACCCGCCAAATTCGGGGCAACCTAAACTCAGAATTAGTATTAGAAATATTGTATTACCTTTGCTGATCTTCGTCAGAATGCACTCCCAGGATTGCTACTTCCACAATAAATTTTGTTTTTGTTCCAAATAATCCATATTTATGTCCAAATACCATCCTTTTTGTTCGTGCGTTCAGAGCACTATCCAAAGGCATAACGCGTGAGCGTGGAACGAGAGACGAAAAGTCAAAATGTTCCATTACCGTACTTAGAAGCATGTCAAACGCTGTTTAAAATCAATCTTTATGATATTTTTTATGTAAAATTGCGATAATATTCCAACCGGACAATAGCATATTCATTCAAGAAGAAAAAGAAGGAACGGAGTGCTCGCGTGACAGCGCATATCCAATCCCTTTGTTGCCAGGCAGACCACTCAGTGACTGAGCTACTATACTCTGCCCAGTGACAGGAAAATGCTCAAACCACTTTCTGAAGGCTTTAGACAGCCAATGGAAGCCTTAGGAAGTGCAACGTCACCCCACAGACACTGGAGCTTCGATAGAGAATCAAAAGAACTACAATTCTCAGACTTTTCACTTCCTGCTTGGATTTTTCTCAGGTTTTTGCCTGCAATATGAGTTCTGTTATACTCACAGACACCATTCAAACAGTTTTAGAAACTTCAGAGTGTTTTCTATCCAAATCTACTAATAATATGCATATTCTAGTTTCTGGGCCAGAGTAGTAACCGGTTTTAAATTGGGTACGTTTTTCATCCAGCCGTGAAAATACTGCCCCCTAGCCCAGACAGGTTAAGTGGTGCCATGAACTCCATATTGAGAGCTGGGAAATGGAATTGTATACTCACAGAAAGCTGTGACTCTCCTCTCTGTAACTAGAACAACAGTAGCTGCTTTGCAAACTGCATTTTTCTGATTTGCATTTTAAGCAACGGTCATATGGTTGTGCTTATTAGAATGCACCTCTCACCTATTGCTCACTCAAAATGGAGACAGGCAGATCCTTTCATTTGGTTTATTTTTGGTCAATTGCACATTTGCTTTTTTGAATTAGTCATAGTAAATTAAAAAGAGGCACAATGTGAACCAAAGGTCGCACTGCCAAGTCGAAGGCCACAAATGCAAGTGTTTTGGTCACAGTTTTGCAATGCAGTAAGTTGTTAGTCTAGATTTGGAGGTACAGTATTGAGAATCGAAATGTCTGTTCTCTTTTTCACTCTAGACTGACATGTCCAGCAAGCTGAATGAGCTCCGTAGGCCTCTGTTCAAGCCCACCTCTGGGATGGCTCCCATGCCTCTCCGACGAGGTAAGAACCGATCCTCAGTTCCCATTATTTAGTGCTGGCGACTGGCACGCCTGGGGTGCATTCAGTAAGGCAAAATCGTCAGAACATAACTTGCCGATAGAAATGAAATGAATAGGGCTGAAATGACTTTATTCTTGAGAACAGAAATATGATTCTCTGTCTGAACGTTCTGTAACGTTCCTGAACATTTCTATTGTCTTGTCGGTTGGATATCAGCTGTGACTGCAAATTAGATCTTGGACTTTTTAACTGTCTGATGCCCCATCTGCTTTTTTACGTCCACCCTCTGAAATGCATGTTTTCCTGAGGTTTTGATTTGAATTCCTTGTAGCTGGTCCAATGTGGAGAGACTAACAGTGGTATTTGGCTGAGTGTTTTGTTGTTAAATGGTTTTGCTAAACAGGTGATTCGTACTGGCCCTCACCTGTGAGTGGAGGTGCCCCGTCCCCCCCTCTCATGATAGAGGTTCACGGGTGCCCCCCCCCTTCATCCCTGCGGGGCGAAGGAACGAGCCCTATGGTGAGTCTCCTGAACCCCAGCCCCGGACAGCCTTGGCCCTGCTGATTGGCCGAGCAGTACCATCCCTCAGCCAATCAACCCCCCCCCCCCGTTCACCCTTGTACTCCCCGCTTTCTTTTTCACCTTTCCGTTTTCCCTGTCTTTACCCGTTTCAATAATTTCACTTATTTTACTTATTTTTCTTCCTACTGCTCTCATCCTGCTCCTAGTTGGTACCTACCTCTGACCTTTTCCTCTTCCTAATGCTTGTCTTCTGATTACGTCCTGTGGTGGCTAATTTCCACATTACCAAATGAGGAGTTACAAACACACCAGTCCGAGTTAAACTACATCTTTAATACTTAAGATACTTTTGCAAAAGTTCTTGACCCCCAATAATGCATTCTCTCGAATGAACCAGGAAGGTGATTACAGAATTGCTATAGGGATCTTTTATAGCAACGATACACCCCCTTCAACGTACATTGACAAACCACAGATACTTAGTAACAGTTTACAAAGGTTAAGTTTTGTATGACAGATATCAATAAAACACATCAGACAGTAACTGCTATGTCAACAGGATTAATGGTATAGCCCAGTATCTGGTCTCCTTAGAACCGGCCCTCCCTGGTACGGTATTGAACAGAACTATTTCATCCAATGGCATATATCAATTGTCAACTCTAGATACTCCCATCTCAAGCAAACCCCCTCTTGACCCCACTCCTGGACAGGCTCACTGGGGGGAGTGAGCCTCTAGGCCATATATTATCACAGGATAAGTGTGAGATCTAAGAGAGGACATACAAGGGTCCATTTACTGCCATAATCCTCCCCACAAGAAAGAAAAGGAGGGAGTGACTGCTCACAGACATTGTGGAGACAAGTCATTGGTTCCCCATTAATCACGCCATCCCTTCACATGGTTTAAGAAATAGGTAAAGACACATTCCCATGACGACAAGTCTGACCTCTCCCCTCTCTGGGCCCCAAGTGTCTGAGCCCCAGCTAAGGTAGATGTGCAACTGAAAAGACACCAGAGTCCAATGGACACTTTCTAATGACAAGTACCTCAAATAAGCATATTATACAAATAAAACATCTTAATTATCTATGTTACCCAACTAATTCTGATTCGTCCACGACATTCCCCTCTCAAGGGACTCCGTCCCTTCTAGAGAATCAGAACAGTAACGTTACAGCGGAACCAGTGTCTAAACACTGGCTTCATCACAACAGAAAAGACAGTCATCCCTTCTCAACTTAAAAGAAAATCACCAGATTTAAGAACATTCATTCACATAGAACATACATATTCTACATAAACCAAAAATCACAAAACACTAACTCATTTCATGGGGTTCCTGCACATAACATCCCAAGAAACTCAGCACTGTCTCTTATTACCATCCCCCAACATTTACTAAACACTCTAGCAATTTGTCTGGGAAGGTTATGATACACAGTCACCTGCACGAATCCACGAAGAAAAACAAAAAATGCATCCAGTTTATGAGATTCAAAGCTATATTTTCCATAGACAGTGAAAAGCACATAATGAATGCATAATGCAGTGCATGCAACAATGAAGTTTAATAAAATAATCTTTAGTTATCTATCACACTCCAATGGATCAGCATAGTATGTTGGAAATGACTATTTTCATCCCAGAAACTATAATTAGCATATCTTGTTGTACAAATCCAGGTAGTGACTCCTAGTTAAAATAAAATGTATATCCTTGGTGCCTAATGAACATGACCCAAGACAAACATCATGATTCCACTATTTATAAAGCAATGCCTATAGATCAAATAGATTAGGATCCTTTTCACTCTCCTGATCAGAGTTCACCCATGTCATTCACCCATGGCATGCTTATAATAACCTCAACATCTTTAGTTCATAACAACAATCAAAACAATCAATCCCTAACACATTAATTTCTTCACTCATTTAGATATTAACATATTCAACTCAAATCAATCCTTCAGTTTTAAAATTCATTCAATTTCCAAATAAAATCATAATTAGAACTCAGTTAATTATCCAACCAAAATTTTCAAAATGACATTGCTCAGTGATTCAACTTTGTCTTATCACTCAAAGTAACAACTCAATTTAAACAAACATCATCATTAGCAGAATGTACATTCATTTTAACATCCATTATAATTATCCCATAATTTCTACTATTAACAATTTTATCACGATTATTCTATAGATCAGTATCTCAATGCATTCTTAATCTAAATTACTATAATTTTACGTGGTGTAGACCTCTAAAATCAACCTGATACCCCAAAAGTCTAAACAGTTTTGGGCACAGTTGACCAAACCCCTCTCTCCAGGCACTGATTCTTCTGGCGTCCTCTTCGTTCTTCTTCAGATAGCTTTAAAGTTCAAAGTGAAGGGCCCATTATAATGTCCCAATGTCAATGTTTCACCTTAGATGCCCATTATGTCTTGTCCATTCGTCAACCAATATACCAGCAACATAAGAAAAGTTTAGAACAGCACCTTTCCCCATGCTCACTCCACGTGGACTCCTCTCACACTCCTGAGAGAAACATGAGAGAAAAGCAGTTGATAGCTTAGATCGGATACTGTGCACCGGTTGCTGGCTCGGCCATTCCTCTCAGTAGAAATGGTTCGGACAGGGCCATATTCAACGCCTTCGTCACTCCTTCTTCAGCCAATTAGAGGGGGTTTGAGGTACACACACTTTTCGGTCCAATTATCTCTTCCATGCATTAAGATACCATCTGATGTCACTTTTCATGATAACCTCGAAAGAACAGATCACAACAACAGTTTAGTTCAGTTCATTAACTACATGATAAATTATTACTTTTACCAATTATTCTTAATACAAATGTCTAAACATTCAAAGAGAATAACAACACATTCTATTCTTCCAAATTGGCTAATACTTCCCATCACAATTTCAACTTCATCGCAGAGCCACAGAATCAGGAAGTTAGACCTATAACCCATCAGGAATAGAACAGAACAAACAACACAACAATACACTCCTTCACATATCACTCAAGGTGTGTAAACTTTAATCCAAATTTCAAAGAACTGAATCCAAACCCTCAAAGGACTGTATCCTCCCCCATTTTTTTTTAACACATGACTCTCCATGAGTGTATAAAAAAACACTACTACAAATCAAAAGATAAAACAAAAAGTCAAATAACATAATCAAATGAAAATCACAACTCTGAAAACAAACAACAAAGAAAAAATAATTTCCCCGTATGGTCATAGGAAAACAGACTTCAAGCAGCCTACCCTTAGTGAAAGGCAATGCCCTATATCACATAGGTCCAAATTACAAATATGTCTAAGAACTTTAAATTCCATCATAATTATAAATTTCACGAATGACCTTGAAATCAGTATAACAAATGACCTAAAATGTATTATCCAAATGGCTTTCCCATGAGGCTGATCAGACCACACAGGAAAACCCAGACAAAGGTCATAAGTCAAACCACCCCTTCACAGAAATGTTTCTTACTATCTTAGACAACAACAAAAAATTACAAACGTCAAACATTTTCTACATGTTCTACATGTTGTATCACAGGTTACCCAGAACATTTCATTAACAAAAGAATCCACATCTTTAATTAAAACGCAGGGAAAAAAACTTCCAAAAATTCCATGTGTATACCCCTTTAAGATATCTTAGCACTAAGTCAAATGAAAACTCACCAATACCACAGGAAATAGAAAAACAAATCAAACATACTATTTTAAGAACACAAACAAATAGTAATAACAAATGTGTTGTGTATGGGTATTTGCAAACCCTAAAGTAAAAACAACCAAAACATTTCCAGGCCTCTTCCATTTTGGTAGTTTACAGCCTCAATCTCACTCACCCAAGATTATAGCCCCAGGAAACATTCCAAAGAGAGACAATAAAATCCCCATTTTCCCAAAGACAAACACAAAACACTTTGTTAGCATTCATTATACAACTGATTCAGAAACCCAAACGTTAACTACAAACAAAACCTAATGATAATTCCACTGTACTCCCTCAAATCATGAATCATTAGTTTTAATCTGCATCAATGTATATGCATGCTTAATTGACCCTTAGATACAATTATCCTGGTATCATTACTAGACCAATGTCCAACAAATATGTGATAGCTTTTTTCACCTTTGGATTGTTCAGCAATATTTAATCCCAGGCATTTAATAAAATGTAGTTTGAGACGTGTTCTCTCATGTCACCTTTAACATACATACTTCAGTTGACTTTCATCCGTCCTGGAGGAAAGAATCCTTCTCAAACACATCAGATAATACAATGTTTAATTAAGTGAAAACAACACCAAAAATAAACAGTAAACAATAAACAAACCCATAACCTCTTTCTAGCAATCAAATCATTTCAACCTGTTGCATAAATTTAGTAAAAACAAACCTTGTCGTTTAACAAATCTAAAACCTTAAAGTGTGCCGTCTCATAAGCTTAAGAATCAAAACTAACTTTTTTCCACTCATAATACAAAATGTTTTAATTCCCCAAAGGTCAATACTGTTCAGCTCATACATGAATGATTTTCCTTCTGTCTGTACAGGGTCTGAAATTCCAATGTATGCAGATGATACAGTGATAAATGCATGCAATTAACAAACAACCTACACAAGAACTCACTACTGTAATGGTTGAGATGACAAAGTTGCTCAGAGACTCATGTTTGCATCTCAATAAAATTAAAAATAAAACACAAAACACAGTCTGCATGTTCCTCACAAAGAAAACACTGATGCCCCTGAGACAGATGTCTATGTATCAGGGGAAAAGTTCCACGTGATATCTGATTTTTAAGTTCCACAGCATCATACTTGATTCCAACTTCTCTTTTTAAAAGCAAATGAAAAAGGTAATTCAAATAACCAAATGCAAACTAGCTAATTTCCAAAACATATTAAATTTGTTTTACTACATAAGTAACAAAACAATGCTCCAAGGTCTCAGAGCGAGTAACGTCACCGATTGAAACGCTTTTAGCGCGCACCACCTCGGTTACACTCCCCTCCCTTACAAAGCTCGCGTCCTCGCGCTATCTTGCGACTCTACGTCTTACAGGGACGCGCACGCCGGCCAAGCACACGCACAACTGTGATGAATTCGCACTGTCCCTGTAAAATAAAATTAACTCAACCTGCAATTCACTGTACTGTCCTAACATTGTTCCACGTAATGGAAACAGAGTATAATGTTTTAATACATAAACTTCCTTCTCTAATTCACTGGTGTTACCTAAACATTCAAACCAAGAATCAATAACCAGCTTTCACATCACAAAATCCTTCCTTCCAGCCAAACAGCCCAAGCATAGCTCAGCGCACATAACCAATTCTCTTCTCATCTTTTGCTTTACCCGTAAGCAAAAATATAACCCACTACTCACCCAACGTTCTGCCTTACCTCTATAGTAAGATTAAAACCAAACTTTACAACTTCCTCTTCTCTTTCAGCTTCACACTTATGAAATATCCAAGACTTTAAAAGTAACATGTAAATCGCCATACTTATAACACAATTCATTCAACTCTTTCTCTGTATGTCAGTTCCAGCAACAGACAACGTATTGTAATGAAACAGCAGGGAGCAGGTCTCGAACCCTCGACCTTCTAGCCCGAAGTCCGGCGCGCTATCGACTGTGCCGCAAAAGTATGCCCGCCCGGCAGGGTCGATTTCCGCGCTTATAAACCCAGGGTCGTTAGTATCATATCAAAATTCTCTTGCTATTATTTTCTAATGAATTAGCCTTCCAATTTAAACTAATCAAGCTATCAAAACGTTACATTTATATCTTAAACGCTAGCAACCGTATCTCTCCAGGCAAAACATATCAATAGTAGAATTATCATTTAGTCCCCTGGTGCATGGGCTAGGATATGAACCCTGGCCTCCTACGTGGCAGGCGACAATTCTACCCCTGTACCACCAATGCTAGACTCCCAGCAAATAAACCCATTCACAATTGTCTGTAGTCGTAAAATCAGGCACGTATTACCGAGACAATTCCCAGAAAATAGCCCTAATTTCAAAGTCCAAGCGTTACTCCGGCGATGATTCTCACATGCCAAATGAATAGATTAGCAGTCAAAGAGTAAAATCAACATTCATAGACTAGGAAACAGATCTTGCGCCTTTTAATAAAAGTAGATTATGTTTTCTCAACGTATTTCAATGACTTTACTTCATCATATTAAAATCAGCCAATGATAATTAGTTTGATGGATACCCTAGGCTTTGTCCGACTTTATAAACTACGTCGAGATTCCATCTTAATTCGCTCTAACTTTATGGAAAACGGTTTATTCAATAAATCCAACAACTCCTCTCATACTGGGAGGAAAAATAAAACAGTTTCAGACCTTAAGGGCATTTTTATTTCAACTGTTGTACCCAGACGGGGATAATACAATAAGCATTTATAGTTACATCGTTAGGGTAAGATAACCAAAAGTGGACACAATCCAATCAGTATCTAGAGCACAATTTCCCAAACATTGTAGACAGTTTAATAACGCTTAAAACCTCATCTTTATTAAATGATCCATTAAAGATACCAACTCCAACCTACGTACGTCTACGAATGGATGGTTTAAATTGTATCTAATTATATTCTCAGCATTCTTTATCAAATCTCTAGTAATCGATTATACACACGTACAATTTATCATATTTTCACAGAATCCATATAAAACGTTAGAAATGTTTAGGTACTCACACAGAACTTTAAGGATCACCCACACAGGATTGGCCCGATACTCACACAGAACTGGTCCGATGTTCACACAGAACATCAGAACATAATTGAAAGGTTACTCACACAGAGTAAACCTGCTCACACAGAACGCTCCTACAAAGATTACCTAGTGGTAACTTTAACAAAATACTCACACAGAGTAACCCAGGGCATACCTGGCTAGCACATTTAAAATAATTGGAATTCACCACCTCTGAGTGTCACTTAGACAGTCACACAGACATTCTCAGAACTAGGTCCTTATTCCAATAGGGCTTCACCAAGTACCATGTTTCACACAGAACACACAGTCACCCTGGCCCCTCACCCCCACAGACCGCACCAATCCCCACTGTGATCAATTCAGTGTCAAGACGGCTCTAGGTCGCCCGCAACCGACCAGTGGCAGAATGCTGGCGGTGCTTTCACTCTAGTGGTAGCATGAGACGGCGGTGCTTTCGGGCCCTCACTCCTCTCACATCCCACCCCCCGTCGCCAAATGGCGGTGCTTTCACTCTAGTGGTAGCATGAGACGGAGTCTACAACCCACACAGTGGCTCAGGTAGTGCAGCTCATCCAGGATGGCACATCAATGCGAACTGTGGCAAGAAGGTTTGCTGTGTCTGTCAGCGTAGTGTCCAGAGCATGGAGGCGCTACCAGGAGACAGGCCAGTACATCAGGAGACGTGGAGGAGGCCGTAGGAGGGCAACAACCCAGCAGCAGGACCGCTACCTCCGCCTTTGTGCAAGGAGGAGCAGGAGGAGCACTGCCAGAGCCCTGCAAAATGACCTCCAGCAGGCCACAAATGTGCATTTGTCTGCTCAAAAGGTCAGAAACAGACTCCATGAGGGTGGTATGAGGGCCCGACGTCCACAGGTGGGGGTTGTGCTTACAGCCCAACACCGTGCAGGACGTTTGGCATTTGCCAGAGAACACCAAGATTGGCAAATTCGCCACTGGCGCCCTGTGCTCTTCACAGATGAAGCAGGTTCACACTGAGCACATGTGACAGACGTGACAGAGTCTGGAGACGCCGTGGAGAACGTTCTGCTGCCTGCAACATCCTCCAGCATGACCGGTTTGGCGGTGGGTCAGTCATGGTGTGGGGTGGCATTTCTTTGGGGGGCCGCACAGCCCTCCATGTGCTCGCCAGAGGTAGCCTGACTGCCATTAGGTACCGAGATGAGATCCTCAGACCCCTTGTGAGACCATATGCTTGTGCGGTTGGCCCTGGGTTCCTCCTAATGCAAGACAATGCTAGACCTCATGTGGCTGGACTGTGTCAGCAGTTCCTGCAAGAGGAAGGCATTGATGCTATGGACTGGCCCGCCCGTTCCCCAGACCTGAATCCAATTGAGCACATCTGGGACATCATGTCTCGCTCCATCCACCAACGCCACGTTGCACCACAGACTGTCCAGGAGTTGGCGGATGCTTTAGTCCAGGTCTGGGAGGAGATCCCTCAGGAGACCATCCGCCACCTCATCAGGAGCATGCCCAGGCGTTGTAGGGAGGTCATACAGGCACGTGGAGGCCACACACACTACTGAGCCTCATTTTGACTTGTTTTAAGGACATTACATCAAAGTTGGATCAGCCTGTAGTGTGGTTTTCCAGTTTAATTTTGAGTGTGACTCCAAATCCAGACCTTCATGGGTTGATAAATTGATTTTCCATTGATTATTTTTGTGTGATTTTGTTGTCAGCACATTCAACTATGTAAAGAAAAAAGTATTTAATAAGATTATTTCATCAATTCAGATCTAGGATGTGTTATTTTAGTGTTCCCTTTATTTTTTTGAGCAGTATATATACATACACACACGTGTGTGTGTGTGTGTGTGTGTGTGTGTGTGTGTGTATGTATATATGTGTGTGTGTGTATGTATATGTGTGTGTGTGTGTGTATGTATGTATGTATGTATGTATGTATGTATGTATGTATATGTATATGTATATGTGTATGTATATATGTATATGTACATATATATACCTATATGTGTATATGTATGTATATATATACATACATACATATATATGTGTGTGTGTGTGTATATACATACACTACCGTTCAAAAGTTTGGGGTCACTTGGAAATGTCCTTGTTTTTGAAAGAAAAGCATATTTTTGTCCATTTAAAATAACATCAAATTGATCAGAAATACAGTGTATACATTGTTAATGTTGTAAAGGACTATTGTAGCTGGAAACGGTTTTTATTTTTTAAATGGAATATCTACTTAGGCGTACAGTGGCCCATTATCAGCAACCATCACTCCTGTGTTCCAATGGCACGTTGTGTTAGCTAATCCAAGTGTATCATTTTAAAAGGCTAATTGATCTTTAGAAAACCCTTTTGCAAGTATGTTAGCACAGCTGAAAACTGTTGTGTTGATTTAAAGAAGCAATGAAATTGGCCTCCTTTTAGACTAGTTGAGTATCTGGAGCATCAGCATTTGTGGGTTCGATTACAGGCTCAAAATGGCCAGAAACAAAGCACTTCTGAATCTCGTCAGTCTATTTTTTTTCTGAGAAATTAAGGCTATTCCATGTGAGAAATTGTCAAGACACTTAAGATCTCGTACAACGCTGTGTACTACTCCCTTCACAGAATAGAGCAAACTGGCGCTAACCAGAATAGAAAGAGGAGTGGGAGGCCCCGGTGCACAACTGAGCAAGAGGACAAGTACATTAGTGTCTAGTTTGAGAAACAGACGCCTCACACGTTGAGGAACTGGCTGCTTCGTTAAATAGTATCCGCAAAACACCAGCCTCAACTTCAACAGAGAAGAAGCGACTCCGGGATGCTGGCCTTTCAGAAGAAAAGTCTTTGTTTCTGGCCATTTTGAGCTGTAATCGAACAACGCAGCCGTTATACTGCTCAGGAAGGAGATGCGTTTTGTCTCCTAGAGATGAACGTAATCCTAACCGAGTCCTAACCGACTTGCCAAAACTATAGTTTGTAAACAAGAAATTTGTGGAGTGGTTGGGGGAAAAAATGTTTTAATGACTCCAACCTAACTGTATGTAAACTTCCAACTTCAACTGTGTATATACACAGTACCAGTCAGAAGTTTGGACACACCTACTCATTCCATGGTTTTTCTTTATTTTTACTATTTTCTACATTGTAGAATCATAGTGAAGACATCAAAACTATGAAACAACACATTGAATCATGTAGTAGCTAAAAGTGTTAAACATATCAAAATATATTTGAGATTCTTTAAAGTAGCCACCCTTTGACTTGATGACAGCTTTGCACACTCTTGGCATTCTCTCAACCAGCTTCACCTGGAATGCTTTTCCAACAGTCTTGAAGGAGTTCCCACATATGTTGAGCTCTTGTTGGCTGCTTTTCCTACACTCTGGGGTCCAACTCATCCCAAACCATCTCAATTGGGTTGAGGTCGGGTGATTGTGGAGGCCAGGTTATCTGATACAGCACTCCATCACTCTCCTTGGTCAAATAGCCCTTACACAGCCTGGATGTGTGTTAGGTCATTGTCCTGTTGATAAACAAATGATAGTCCCACTAAGCGCAAACCAGATGGGATGGCGTATCACTGCAGAATGCTGTGGTAGCCATGCTGGTTAAGTGTCCCTTGCCTTCTAAATAAATCAGTGTCACCAGCAAAGCACCATCACACCACCTCCATGCTCCACGGTGGGAACCACACATACGGAGATCATCCGTTCACCTACTCTGCGTCTCACAAAGACCCGACGGTTGGAACCAAAACTCTCAAATTTGGACTCTTCAGACCAAAGGACAGATTTCCATCAGTCTCATCTCCGTTGCTCTTGTTTATTGGCCCAAGCAAGTCTCTTCTTATTCATGTCCTTTAGTAGTGGTTTCTTTTAAGCTATTCGACCATGAAGGCCTGATTCCCGCAGTCTCCTCTGAACTGTTGATGTTGAGATGTCTGTTACTTGAACTCTGAAGCATTTATTTGGGCCTGTAACTCTTAATGAACTTATCCTCTGCAGCAGAGGTAACTCTTGGTCTTTCCTGTGGCGTTTCTCATGAGCCAGTTTCATCTTAGAGCTTGATGGTTTTTGTGACTACACTTGAAGAAACTTATTGAAAAGAAAAGAAAAAGTTATTGTAATTTTCGAGATTGACTGATCTTCATGTCTTGAAGTAATGGACTGTCGTTTCTTTTTGCTTATTTCAGCTGTTCTTGCCATAATATTGACTTAGCCCTATTTGGTTAAAGACCATCTTCTTTACCACCCCTACCTTGTCATAACACAACTGATTGGCTCAAATGCATTAAGAAGGAAAGAAATTCCAAAAATGTACTTTTAACAAGGCACACCTGTTAATTGAAATGCATTCCAGGTGACAACCTCATGAAGCTGGTTGAGAGAATGCCAAAAGTGTGCAAAGCTGTCATCAAGGCAAAGGGTGGCTTCTTTGAAGAATCTCAAATATTCTGGTACTGGTACTTCTAGTTCTGGAAGAATAATATCCTACCATGACATGACCAAACATTTTCCTCGGACTGCAAATAGACCAGACCTTGCTATAAATAGATGGTAGCAGGAACCAGTAACGTGGTCTAGAGTCAGGTGCCTAATGACAACCAGGAGAGCCAAGGTTAGCACTCAAGAAGATTAGAGAATATTGCAGGGTTTTACGTTGATGTATCACCGTGTATATTGTCCAACAGGACCACGACCTCACTCTGACCCTCAAGGCCGTTACCCTCCTAACCACAAACACCCAGTGGCTGCTAGACCTGGTAGGGATTGTATTTCTTGTCAATGAGGGTTGATGTGGTATTATTCCCTAATCGAGCCCTTTATCCTAAATCTCCTCTAATCATTCTGCCCTTTGTTCCTCCACAGACACCTTGGCCCCACGTACATCCTCACCAAGCAATCTGGGCAGCTCGGTAAGTTTCAGTCAATTTGAGACAATGTCCACAGGTTATTTATTTCCTTATTACGTAACATGTCAGGAGGGAAAAAGTGACATGGAACTAGAGATGAAGGTTCAATGAAACACCTTGAGTCCTTACGGTCTTATGTGCATCTTCCCCCCTGTTCCTCCATCATGTGGGTGTGTTTGCACTAAAGCAGACCGCTCCACTAGAGTCACAGGCTGAGGCCCAGGCCTCCACAGAGAACCCAGAGGCAGTGAGTATTATGTTCGAGGCAGCGGTGGCAGGGATGCGGATGTGTGAGCATGCTTACCCCAGCCGTGGATCAGTGGCTGGAGTGGCAGTCAGCTGGGTAGTGGCTTCACAGGGTTGTCAGACTTAACATTGCTGGCTGGATTCTGACATGCGTGGTTGCTTGTTTTAAGGCGCTTACAGACGGGCTGCGGTGAACTCAACATTTCTGCCTACCGTGGTGTAGATGCCAGCGGTCCCAGTTGTTGTCAGCTCAAAGGTTGTGATTAAAACATTGGTTGGTTGGCGAGATGAACTCTGCTCATTGGTCAACCATCCATATTTTGAAGCCTTGAGCGTAGAGCCAGCGCCACCGCTCACTGGAGTGAGTGCCACGAACGGCGTCACTTGTAAAACTGCTTGCGGTTTGCCGCCCTACTCCCATTGAAGTCTGAAGACCTTTTCCGCTTCTCGTGGCCCGTCTGTAAGCTCCTTTATATTTTCCCTACATTACGACACCCACCCTCCATCTGACCCCCACTGAATGAATTGGTGACACTGTTCTACAAAGCCATAACTTCAGCACAACTACATGATGGATATCTCAAATGTGTTATCATTTAAAGCTATGTGTTTGAGGTTAATGCTTTGTGGAAACGGTCCTGATTCTGAATCAGTGTGTGGAACTTGGTCGTGTGATTCTTGTGGGACTGTGTAACTTTACTTATTATTGTGGGATGTTGTTGTCTTTCTCACCAGTGCATAATTGTTTATGTTCTAACGAAACTGTTTGAATCAGATGAAAGGGGCTGTCATTGTTGGTGCCAGCAACAGGGCTAAAAGCACAATGGCCCTGTTGCTAATCTTTGTTTTAATATTTTTTTGTTTGTTGTTGTTCCTCCAGAACACTCGACCTCCGGGTCCTGGCTCCCTGCTGGTCTCACCCATCAAGCTCCCCCCCCCAACTCAAGCCCTAGCCCCCTCAGACCAGTCATCAGCCATCCCTCCGGACTCTGCTACCGTCCCCTTCCTGGACCCCACCACATCCCTCCTCCCCCACCCTTCATGCCTCCCGTGTACAGACCAGACAACGGACACTCAGGCATGATGCCTCCTGGACCCCCACCACCTAACGGACACCCGCCTCGTCCCATGATACCACCCGGACATCGGCCTCCACCTCCTGGTGCTCACGGTCCCCCTTCCCCACACAACCGGTACCTTCCTCCACCTCCTCACTATGGACCTGTGCCTCCCCCATTCGGTAGGTGGTGAATTCTGGCCCCCAGCTTTTATCTCAAGTTGAGTCTTTGCTATTAGTATTTCAGTTGTGGTTAGCAATGCCATTGTTATGTTGGTACTACAGTGTTTATATTTGTATGTTCATTTTTCCTTCTACCTAGGTGTTTCCGGCAGCCCTCCTATGGCCCGACCCATGGGACCCCCACATGGACCACTTGATCACTCCATCCCACTCCGACACCTGCCCCCTGGGGTGGCCCCATACCCTCCTCATGTCGGCCCCAGAGACTTCCCTGTGCAGCCACAGGTCCCACATGGCCATGACTCTTCAGTGGGCCCCCAGGGGCAAGGCTACAGCTCCCAGCAGGCAACAGCTGCCCCCCAGGACTCAGTCAGCTCTGCCATGGCAGAGCCTTAGACACCTACCAAACGTTAACGACCCAGCTACATCTAATCAACCACGATTCATCTCTTTATTTTTTTTGTTTTTAATTGGCTGAAAATATCATATGATATACTTGCAAACAACAGAAGTATCTAAAAAGTTAGTGTTCCTTAAAGCATCAGAAAATCAATGTCTTATGTTTCGTGTCTGAAATGTAATAATGACTTGAAGAGGAGTAGTACTGAGGCTTGTTACTCTGCAAGAAGTCCTATTGTGCAATAACATTTCTATTGTATAACTGAGGATTTTCAGTTTTTAAAAGGGTATTATGTTGATTTTTGTATTAATTTCACAATGTTATCATGGTTTCCTGTGGAAATTATTAAAAATAAATGGACCCCAAGCTTTTGGGTTGCTTGATCGATCATTTCAGAAGTACCATATCTTAACTCTTCCCAAAACTCTCTTCAGAATGAACTGAAAAGGAAAGTTGTAAGTTGAAAGTCAAAGATGTATTTACTGTTCTTAGGATATTTTATTAATAAAACTGGTAAAAGGTACTGCAGTTATCTATTGTTCATATGAAGCATATGACAACTTTTGCAATCCTTTTTAGTTTGAAAGGAAATGTCTGACAGTGCATTTTGTTTTGTGTGGGTAGCTGTATTACATAAGTAATAAGATGCATAAGTAATCACCCACTAACTGAAAACCTGTCATATTACCTTCACATTTGTTTCTTTTTTTGTTCTTATGTTACGTCAGGGATGCATCACATTTTTCTATTTATTTTCAATAAAAAGAAAATAACCAATTTTTTGGCACGTGACTAAAGACTATTTGCATTAAATGTATATCATTGCATGCTTTGGTTAGAAATGTTTAACTCTCTGTAGGTCCCAGAACGTTTCTTTGTACCCACCGACAATATTTACTGCTACCAAAGCACTTGACTGATTATTGGCATATCTGGAATGTTATGAGTTTGAGAAACCCTGCTCTAGTCTACAGTAACAGTGCAGGTAGAATGAACAGGGTTTATCACGTTTTTCATTGTTCCAGGTCTGAATTGACATTGTACATTTCTACAGTATGTGACGCCATAAATGGAGTTACTGAAGGTTAATCATGACTAAGTGGATTTTCTGTCGACACCCAACACTTGAATTTTTTCTCTTTGTATATGCTACCAATAATAGCTACAGTAATAAATCAGGAATAAACAGATGGTTAAGTGGGTAATTCTGGTAATTACTATGGGCACTCCTGCAAAGCCTTTGCTAGTCTTGAGTGACAGTGGCTATGTTAGTGAGCATCAAATATGTGATTCATTGTGACTAACTGATCTACAAATAATGAGTAGTTTATTTTATGATGCAAGGTCATTTGTATATCAGACAGCAGTCACCTGCAATGTCAAACAAGCCCAGTGAAAATTTGACATGTTAGGTTTCGCTCCTTTAGTAAGTGTAAAGAAGGACCACTATTCAAACAGCATTTTGTTTATTAAAAATGAAAGCAATGTAAATTGTCATTCCAATGATAAATGTTCATTTTCTCACAACCTGTTACCAAAAGCACAACACTATATTGACAATCGTCAACCCTGTCGGACAGCACACACAATAATATGCACTGATTAGTGTCTCTTAATGCCGTGTTCAAAACAACTGGGAACTCAGAAATCTCAGACTTCAGTGTGTTCAAGACAACCAGGAACTCTGGGGGAAAAAACAAGCTCCGACTGGGAGAAACCTTTTAACAGTCATCCAAGTCGGAAACTCTGGCACTTTTCTAGAGCTCTGACTTTCCGACCCGAAGATCACTGACGTCATGATTTGACCTCATTACTTTCAGAGTTCCCAGTTGTCTTGAAAGCACCATAAGTGTTAGTGCCATTACAAAAAAAAAATCTAAATATTAATAAAATAGAGACAATGTTTAAATAGTGGTTAGCCATTGTGGCCTTGATGGGAACAGCATTCAAAACAAAGGTAAAAGTCAACTTCAGTTACATGCAGCATCCTTTTCAACTCCTTTTATAACAGGATGACATCATAGCATCTCAGAATCCTTTTTGAATGCTAAAAAAAATAAAGAAAATATCCCAATATATTACTTTTACCTATTAAATAATGCCAAATCAGTGATAAGGATGTAAGTAAATGAACAGGGCAGTTATATATTTTCACTGTGGCAGTGTCAAAATATCTCATTGTGCCCATTTGAAATTGGCACCAGGATATGACATCATCAATACACCACTTGAGCACCTTTAACCATGTTGATCCTCTTTCATCCCTAAAGGGAAAGGCAGAGGAAGACTAAAGACGAGGCTGGTTGTTTTTCTGCTGGTTGTTTGGCATACAGTACCAATTGCTAACTCAACTCTTCTTTTCCATTGAGCGTCAGGCAGAGAGGAGAAAAAAGTGATCGCTAATTGGCACCAGAGGGGTCAAATGCTGCGTTTGTAACCAAGTGGGAATTTACCATATACAACTGGGAAAAATCCACTTGAAAAGGCCCTCCAACTGGTAATTACTAGTAGAAAACTCATACATCATCCTGAGCTCCCACTTCTCCCACATGCTGACCTCTGACGTCACCTACTTAGGAAATGACCTGGACAGCATTTTTCTGCAATTAAATGCAACAAAACATTATTTATAAAAAGCTATTTTAATATGTTTTTACTCATTTGTTTACCAGCATGATAGCTTTTAGTTTATGGTTCAGGCAGCTTTTGGCCATTAGCCAAATTATCTTTTCTCAACAAGTTCAAAGCACGTGAATGCATCCAACTGGTATTTACGACTTCACAACTGGTAAATTCCCACCTCCCACTTGGTTACGAAAGCAGCATTATACAGTAGTGTGTTGTCACCCCTGTAGTTAATATGTGTCATCCAGGGCCGTCCTATCACAGAGTTGAGGTTGTGGCATTTGGGCCTGCTGGGTTTAGTATTGCTGATGTGAGTGAAGGCGGATAGGGAGTTGGTACACCAAACTTCGTTGGATGTCTGATGACTACAGTGGAATTCTGTGGCGCTTCTGCTTTCTTGATGTGCTCTACTCCGTGACCTCGGTTATTAATCTTTGTGCAACGTCTGGTGGAGGTGGAGATAGAGTGGCTTCTTGGTCAGGAGCTGGAGCTTCTTCCTCTTGAAGTCAGTAGGCTTCTTGTACCTGACATCCGATAGCATAAATAAGTGAATAATTCAAACTGTATATTCAAAGGGCAGACTGAACCCGAACCCCCCAGAAAAATAGCTGAAATCTGAGATTCTCAAAATAAATAGTTAGCAAATTTGATTTATTTTTATCTTAAAATAAAATAGTGAATACATTTAAAGAAAGTTAATCTGGAAAACACAAAATGTGACACTCACAACTCGATCACAATGGGACCAGGTTTGATCTCATCCATTTCCATGAAGGCAAAACATTTTGTGCTGGTAAACCCCTTCTTGGGTTTATAGTGCTTGAACTCAAAGAAAATAGCTGCCCCTGGAACATGAACAAAATTCAGGATTAACAATTGTCTGCCCAATCCCTCTGCAAGGATTTGAACATAAACTGACACTGTATTAGCTTAATATTACATGATACTAGCTAAATAGAGGCCCCACTACTAATTCAGTAGAAATAGAACGTTTGACTACCTTTTGGTAGTCTCTCGATATGTCTCTGGATCTCGATGTCTACGCTGAAGTGAATGTATGTGTCCTCCTTTTGGGTAGCCACAGGTGTGTCTTGCACTGGGTTCAAATCAATGCCACTCAAATCTGTTGGGAAACAAAACGTTCAGATTCACTTGGGCTGTTCTGCAGGAATAAATTATATTTAAAAAAATGTACTGTCAAGTGTCAACTCAACAGAGATAATTATTTTAACATTTTTCTAGATTATCACTGTTTCAGACCTTACCATTTACATTTTAGTCATTTAGCAGACGCTCTTATCCAGAGCGGCTTACAGTAGTGAATGCATACATTTCATTAAAAAAAAAAAATTCAGTACTGGTCCCCCGTGGGAATCAAACCCACAACCCTGGCGTTGCAAACACCATGCTCTACCAACTGAGCCACATTTCAGATGTGAAGGTAAGCAACTCATCTCAGCAATGTAAACAATGTAGCCTACATATAGTACCTTTCACACTAACTGTCATGTAGGGATCAATGCATTGCCCTGCATCTTTCAGCCCAATCTTGTCAATCTTTATTGTGAGCAGCGACATCCTGGGCTCTGAGGGTAACCGTGGCAACAATGTACCTGTTGGAGACATGAAAGCTGTAACTTTCTAAAGATACAATAATTGCAGAAAACATTCCCACGTTCCCAGAACTAATGCAGCTGAAATCAAGATAATGTTAACGTCCCAAATGGAACCCTACTCCCTATATTATTATTTTATTATACCTTTATTTCAACAAGGAACACAGACTGAGACCAAGGTCTCTTTTACAGCTGGGCCCTGCGTATACGTGTTTACACATACAGTTTATGTACAATGATTAAGAAACTACACAAGACAAACAAAACAATCACATAACACAAAAAAATACAGCAGCAGATTGTTACATTTACACATAGGTTATTCTCCTAACAGCACAAGAATTTGCATTACCCGAAGCAGTTACAAGCAATACAAAAATTAAAATCCTACAATAAATGTTTAAAATGGGCAAGGGGGACAAGTGCACTACTATAGTGCACTACTTTTGACCAGGACCCGTATTGTACTGCATAGGGAATAGGGTGTCATTTGGGATGTAACCAGTGTTTATACTTACAGATCCTTGTTCAAGTCATTACTGTCAGCAGTATTTTACTTATGCAATAATAGGCAGCAGAAGAAGTTGTAGACTGACTAACAGATAAGGCTAAGATGACATACACGTTTTGGTGAACGATTATAAAAAAAAGTCTTTGAAAAGTAGATTCAACAACTAAAGCTATCTAGTAGTAGTAGGATAGGGGTTTTCATAATAACAAACTGTCCATTAGTAGGCAATCATATTCATGCTACGACAAAACTATAAAAAGACATAGACCCATTCAGACCCATACCAGCCCCTTACTTCTCAACCAAACCATACCTTGCAAAACTGTGAATGGAGCAGGCAGTGAGGACAGAGCGACGAAGCCATGCAGAGAGACAGGGAACAGAGGAGACAGCAATCACAAAGGCACTCAAAACAGAGCCACAAAGCCAAAATAAATAACCATGGCAAAATTACACAGTCAACAGATTCAGAATAGTGACCAATGATTATGAATGCTCTATATACACCATAGATTACAAATAAAACACAGTATTTGTTGAGTACTCTGCAAGTACTTTGTGAGTACTTACCTGGTACTCTGTTGGGAAAGGACTCTGGGGAGCCTGCTCCTGTAGCAGCATCCTCCTCTTCTTCCACCTCCAAGTTCTCCTCCTCCCCTGGGGCAAGGATTCTCCTGAATGTAAGATTTCATTCATTAGATTACTTGTTTTGAATATTTACAGGCTCAGCATGTTGTTAGGAGATTAGATTAGGTCATTCAGATGGGGAAGCCATTGTTTAATTTTTGTAATACCGTTTGCTTTACTCCATCATTTGCTCTGATTTGTTCTGATTATTGTGTACTTAAACAAAAAACGTATGGTTTTGTCTGTATTTACATTGGGTACGACAATAAGTGGCCTGCATTGTGATGGTTCATCAATCTTCATTTACCTCAAGGGCACTGGCTGCACATCAAAAGGAAAATCTTTGTTATACGTCAAAATACTCTTAATAACTGTTGAGAGAAAAGCACAATTAACACATTTCATTGCCAAAACATTCAACTAATGATGAATAAAGATGTTGACGATATCATATTCTTCCTAGTATACATACTAATTTCCAGTTTCTTCAGATCTTCCAACTTGAACTCCTCCTGAGATTGTGTGCACTAAAGGAGCAAAAGACGATGGAAAATTCTGAAATGTTCAAGAATTTGCTGAAGACGTGAATACATTTTGGAGCCAATTGTCACAGCCTTGGAACATCTGACAACTCTGACAAAATCTTCCTGTGATTCACTGACAAGGTTGTGTTACAGAGTTAAATGCATATCATAGAAGGTTTAGAATTAGAAATCATAAAAAAACAGAATGAGTGTAACATCATGTATGTTAGTCATAACACAGACACTGGATTTTCATCAATATGATAATTGGCTGGCGAGCCAGAACATGTCCACATACACACTTAATTAGATGAATACTCAAGACAAAGGAGATGAATGTGGACTACAGGAAAAGGAGGACCTAACACACCCCCATTCTCATCGACGGGGCTGTAGTGGTGCAGGTTGAGAGCTTCAAGCTCCTTGGTGTCCACATCACCAACAAACTAACATGGTCCAAGCACAACAAGATAGTCATGAAGAGGGCACGACAAAACCTATTCCCCCTCAGGAGACTGAAAAGATTTGGCATGGGTCCTCAGATCCTGAAAAGTTTCGACAGCTACACCATCGAGAGCATTCTGACTGGTTGCATCACTGCCTTGTATGGCAACAGTTCGGCCTCCGACCGCAAGGCACTACAGAGGGAAATGCGTAAGGCCAAGCTTCCTACCATCCAGGACCTCTTATACCAGGTGGTGTCAGAGGAAAGTCCTATAAATTGTCAAAGACTCCAGCCACCCTAGTCATAGACTGTTCTCTCTGCTACCGCACGGCAAGCGGTACCGGAGCGCCAAGTCTAGGTCCAAGAGGTTTCTAAACAGCTTCTACCCCCAAGCCATAAGACTCCTGAACATCTAATCAAATGGCTACCCAGACTATTTGCATTGCCCCCACCCCTCTTTTACGCTGCTGCTACTCTCTGTTTATTATCTATGCATAGTCACTTTAATAACTCTACCTACATGTACATATTACCTCAATTACCTCGACTAACCGGTGGTCCCGCACACTGACTCTGTACCGGTACCCCCTGTATATAGCCTCGCTATTGTTATTTCACTGCTGCTCTTTAATTATTTGTTACTTTTATTTATTTTTTGTTGTTGTATTTTGTTCTTAAAACTGCATTGTTGGTTAAGGGCTTGTAGTGAAATGCATACAACACCTGTTGTATTCGGGGCATGTGACAGAAAATGTAATTTGATTTGACATCACAGATTGGTATTGGATGTATTCATCACCTCGCCTATAGACAGTTCAACACTGATGAATAGGTAGAAAGAGAGCATTCATTTAGTGGTCTTTTACTATAAAACAATAAGTATTATGTAATCAGAGGTACAAACCTGCAAGGCAGAGCTTCTCATCTCCAGGCATGTTGCAAACTTCCCTAATGTTTTCTAAAAAAATAAATAAATAATCAGGTTTCCTCACATAATTAGGCTACCACTGAATGTCAAACCTTTTTCTGTTAATAAATATGTTGTGATGAAAAATGGTATCTTTCAGCTATAAAAAGAAGGCATAGTGAGATAGAAGAAAGTGAGGTTGAGGTAGCCTAAGCCTATAAGTAGTCATTAATTCACCCAGTGTTGAATATAAGTATTCATTAAATCACCGGGTGTTGAAATTAGTCTGAGAAAAGTATGTACCTTCTGGTCCTCTGTGAAGTCAGATGGGTTTGTTGACTGTACCTCTTTCTGCAGCTGCCTTGCCAGTCTATATACATATAAATGAATAGAAACATCAATTAAATGCATATTCTTAATCAAGTTAAACTAATAGTTCCCAAAATATGGAAACACTATGTTAACAAATATGCTGAGTAAAAATTGTTGTTACCTACAGCGCTAGTCATCGTTGAAGGCATCTAAGAATGGGTGTTGTGGCAATAAAATAATAAAATGCATTGTTCTCATGCCCCCTCCTGGGCCAAGAGAAGAGGTACAGTAGCCTCAAAATGATCATGATTGTCATTCCTGTGTAATACAGTATACTATTTTAAGATAAACTTATTTAATATTGTCTTGAATATATCCTCATTTGTTTTTGTTCATCAGCAGCAGCCTATGACACATCCACAGATCAGAACTCCACCCATAAGAATAGGAGGGTGTGGCAAATAATTTCCCAATGCCCATATGACTGTCTTGCGCTGACATAAATTGCATTTTCAGAATACATCACCCCAAATTCTAATTGTGATTTATAAACTAATATGATAGCAACATTGTAACAGATGCAAATTGACTTCCCATCTTTGTGACAATGTAACGCCAAGAGAAAATAGTTACAGTTACACCACATCAAAGATCATGCAATGGCTTTCTATTGCTGATGGTTTTTAGATTTGCTGGCTTTCGTGATACTTCATGAAAACAATAATGATATATTTTACTACATATTTCGAGATGAGCAGTGTAAACATTATCTTGAATAGATAGTAAGATGCAACCATCCTTTCGCATTCTTGTCATTCTTCTAACCACTGTGACAGGTGATGCAACTTACATTTGGTACTCATCTATGGCCTCTACTAATTGTCCCCACGAATCAAAGTCCGTTCCTTTTCTGAAACTCGCGTGCCATTTCTGGATAGTCTTGTTGACATCAGACATGTTCACAGGGTAGAGTTGCACAAGACGTTTCAGGTTAGCATCGCCGATGTGGGCTACTATGTCCCTCGCCGCGTCATTGTATCCTAGTAGTTGTGCTGCTGTACTGAGGCTTTCACATAAACCTGTGATAGGCCTATCAATAGTTGATACAGTAACGATCCCTTCTGCGTTCTCACCTAAACCTCTATCCATAAACGAAGGGAAGTCCCGCCTCTCACAATATGCAGTAGAGTCACAGATATTGTTACGTCATGCCAATAAAGCGAATTGAATTGAATTGAAGATAGAAGTTTGAGACAGATATTTCACCGGATATATAAATGTGAAGCATCCGCTTGGCGTTTCCACTTACTAATATGGTAGTGACTGGAAGCCCACTGGCCGGCAGTAGGAGAAAATGGAACGAGATGGATTTTGCCCGACATTATGCACATTTTCTCATCGATTAAACATTTGATTTAAATACAGTTTTCTGTTCCCAAAACGAATATCTGTCATGAACAGAGTGGACCAAGTTTTGTAGACTGTACCCTTTGCAAAATGTTTAAAAATTCGCGTTGTTTGAAATGAGTGCAAAGGCGAATTGAGTTATTGCACAGGCGCACTTCACAGAGTAGGCGTTCCCTAACTGAAATATGCAGATAAATGCTAGCTCGTGCTTGGTTCTACCCACCTCCTTGCTTTTTCTGCCAACTATGACTAATTTGTTCCCATTGTAAACGACAGGCTGTTGTCTATCTTGGCTTATTTATAAAACATATTTGGTATATTCAGCAAGTGAAGGTAGCTGCATCTCCAGAGTGACCCTTTCAATGGGCGTGTCGAGAGAAGTGGGAGGATAGGGAGCACTGATGGGAGGATCATGGGAGGATCAGGCGTTGGACGCTTTCTCTGTGATTGGTTACGGTTTTGAAGGAGCTGTGTTCCTGAATGAGCTGTGTTCCTGACCGTGTGTCACCTCCGGCCAGCCTGGGAGGATGTTATCACAAATAGAACAATGAGACAGATATTTCACCGAATGTATAAATGTGAAGCATCTGCTTGGCGTTTCCACCCACTACCAAATATGGTAGTGAGAGGAAGCCAAGTGTATTTGGCCCGATATTCTGCAAATGTTTATATCGATGAAACATTTCATCTCAATACAGTAGTGTGTTCCCTAAACTAGAATCTGTTACGAACAGAGTGGACTAATTTTTGTAGACTTTCCCTTCACTAAAGGTTTTTAAAAAGTGCATTGTTTCGAAGGAGTACAAATACGAATTGAGTTATTGCACACTCGCACATCACAGAGTAGGCGTTCCATAACGGAAATATGCAAATATATGCTACAATGCACCAATAGTATCTCAAATAAAATGTTATTGGTCACATACACATGGTTAGCATATGTTATTGTGAGTGTAGTGAAATGCTAGTGCTTCTAGTTCTGAAAGTGCAGCAATATCTAACATACAGTTGAAGTCGGAAGTTTACATACACCTTAGTCAAGTACATTTCAACTCAGTTTTTCACAATTCCTGACATTTATTCCTCGTAAAAATTCCCTGTCTTAGGTCAGTTAGGATCACCACTTTATTTGAAGAATGTGAAATGTCAGAATAATAGTAGTGAGAATTATTTATTTCAGCTTTTATTTCTTTCATCACATTCCCAGTGGGTCAGAAGTTTACATACACTCAATTAGTATTTGGTAGCATTGCCTTTAAATTGTTGAACATGGGGCAAATGTTTCGGGTAGCCTTCCACAAGCTTCCCACAATAAATTGGGTGAATTTTGGCCCATTCCTCCTGACAGAGCTGGTGTAATTGAGTCAGGTTTGTAGGCCTCCTTGCTCGCACACGCTTTTTTAGTTCTGCCCACAAATTTTCTATAGGATTGAGGTCATGGTTTTGTGATGATCACAACTTTGGAAGTATGTTTGGGGTCATTGTCCATTTGGAAGACCCATTTGCGACCAAGCTTTAACTTCCTGACTGATGTCTTGAGATGTTGCTTCAATATATCCACATAATTGCCCTTCCTCATGATGCCATCTATTTTGTGAAGTTTTGTGAAGTTGTGAAGTGCACCAGTCCCTCCTGCAGGAAAGCACCTCCACCACATGATGCTGCCACCCCCGTGCTTCACGGTTGGGATGGTGTTCTTCGACTTGCAAGCCTCCCCCTTTTTCCTCCAAACATAACAATGGTCATTATGGCCAAACAATTCTATTTTTGTTTCATCAGACCAGAGGACATTTCTCCAAAAAGTACGATCATTGTCCCCACGTGCAGTTGCAAACCGTAGTCTGGTATTTTTATGGCAGTTTTGGAGCAGTGGCTTCTTCCTTGCTGTGAGGCCTTTCAGGTTATGTTGATATAGGACTCGTTTTACTGTGAATATAGATACTTTTGTACCTGTTTCCTCTAGCATCTTCACAAGGTCCTTTGCTGTTGTTCAGGGATTGATTTGCACTTTTCACACCAAAGTACGTTCATCTCTAGGACACAGAACATGTCTCCTTCCTGAGCGGTATGATGGCTGAGCGGTATGATGGTGTTTATATTTGCGTACTATTGTTTGTACAGATGAACGTGGTACCTTCAGGCATTTGGAAATTGCTCCCAAGGATGATCCAGATTTGTGGAGGTCGGCATTTTTTTTCTGAGGTCTTGTCTGATTTCTTTTGATTTTCCCATGATGTCAAGCAAAGAGGCACTGAGTTTGAAGGTAGGCGGTGTTATACATTCACAGGTACACCTCCAATTGACTCAAATGTTGTCAATTAGCCTATCAGAAGCTTCTAAAGCCATGACATCATTTTCTGGAATTTCCCAAGCTGTTTAAAAGCATAGTCAACTTAACGTATGTGAACTTCTGACCCACTGGAATAGTGATACAGTGAATTATAAGTGAAATAATCTGTCTGTAAACAATTGTTGGAAAAAGTACTTGTGGCATGCACAAAGTAGATGTCCTAACCGACTTGCTAAAACTAGATATAGTTTTAATGACTCCAACCTAAGTGTACTGTATGTAAACTTCCGACTTCAACAGTATAATCTAACAATTCCACAACAACTACCTAATACACACAAATCTAAGGAATGGAATAAGAATATATACATATAAATATATGGATGAGCAATGAGAGAGTGGCATAGGCAATATGCAAAATATGTTATAAAATACAGTATATACATATGAGATGAGTGATGCAAGATATGAAAACATTATTAAAGTGGCATTATTAAAGTGACTAGTGATCCATTTATTAAAGTGGCCAATGATTTCAAGTCTGTATGTAGGCAGCAGCCTCTCTGTGTTAGTGATGGCTGTTTAGCAGTCTGATGGCCTTGAGATAGAAGCTGTTTTTCAGTCTCTCGGTCCCAGCTTTGATGCACTTGTACTGACCTCGCCTTCTGGATGGTAGCGGCGTGAACAGGCAGTGGTTCGGGTGGTTGTTGTCCTTGATGATTGTTGCATCCCCGGTTAAAGGAAGCGGGTTCTTTTTAGTTATTGTAAAGAGAAGCTCAACAGTATAAAGCATTAACATCATGAAGAGGTTTATTTCCAAGATGACAGTAGATACTATGTAGCCGGTTCCAGGCTGAGTCCATCTGCACCCGCTCAAAGGGAACACAATTGAATACCTTGGCCAACAACCAATGAGTCCTGCCAATAAAACTATGCGCATCCAATCAGATACATATTTACAATATCACGCACTGTACACATGCACACCATTTTAACTAGGTGTGCCTAATAACTGCTTATCTCTCAAACACTACAATGATATTTATGGCCTTCCTGTGACATCGGGTGCTGTAGGTGTCTTGGAGGGCAGGTAGTTTGCCCCCGGTGATGCGTTGTGCAGACCGCACCACCCTCTGGGGAGCCTTGCGGTCATGGGCGGTGCAGTTGCGGTACCAGGCGGTGATACAGCCCGACAGGATGCTCTCAATTGTGCATCTGTAAAAGTTTGTGAAGGTTTTAGGTGACAAGCCATATTTCTTTAGCCTCCTGAAGTTGAAGAGGCGTTGTTGCGCCTCCTTCACCACACTGTCTGTGTGGGTGGACCATTTCAGTTTGTCAGTGATGTGTATGCCAAGGAACTTAAAACTTTCTACCTTCTCTACTGCTGTCCCGTCGATATGGATAGGGGTGAGCTCCCTCTGCTATTTCCTGAAGTTCACGATCATCTCCATTGTTTTGTTGACGTTGAGTGAGTGGTTGTTTTCTTGACACCACACTTCGAGTGCCCTCACCTCCTCCCTGTAGGCTGTCTCGTTGTTGTTGGTAATCAAGCCCACTATACTGTTGTGTTGTCTGATGATTGAGTTGGAGGCCTGCATGGACACGCAGTCTTGGGTGAACAGGGAGTACAGGATGGGGCTGAGCATGCACCATTGTGGGGCCCCAGCGTTGAGGATCAGCAAACTGGAGGTGTTGTTTCATACCTTCACCACCTGGGGGCTGCCCGTCAGGAAGTCCAGGACCCAATTGCACAGGGCGGAGTTGAGGCCCAGGGCCTCAAGCTTAATGATGAGCTTGGAGGGTACTATGGGTACTATTTAGTTCAGTTACCTTTGCCTTCTTGGGTACAGGAACAATGGTGGCCATCTTGAAGCATGTATGGACAGCAGACTGGGATTGGGAGAGATTGAATATGTCCGTAAACACACCAGCCAGCTGGTCTGCGCATGCTCTGAGGACGCGGCTAGGGATGCCGTCAACTGTATTATCCTCAAAGCGGGCAAAGAAGGTGTTTAGTTTGTCTGGTAGCAAGACATCGTTGTCCGTGACATGGCTGGTTTTCCTTTTGTAGTCCATGATTGTCTGTAGACCCTGCCACATATGTCTCGTGTCTGAGCCATTGAATTGCGACTCCACTTTGTCTCTATACTGAGGGGGATATACACGGCTGTGACAATAACCGAGGAGAATTCCCTTGGGAGATAATATGGTCGGCATTTGATTGTGAGGAATTCTATGTCAGGTGAACAAAAGGACTTGAGTTCCTGTATGTTGTTACAATTACACCATGAGACGTTAATCATGAAACATACACCCCTGACCTTCTTCTTACTGTCGGCGCAAAGCACAAGGATTCCAGGTGGCTGTACCGACTCCGACAGCATATCCAGAGAGAGCCATGTTTTCGTGAAACAGAGTATGTTACAATCCCTGATGTCTCGCTAGCTCGTGCTTGGCTCTGCCCACCTCCTTGCTTGTTCTGCCCTTTACTACTCGTTTGTTCCCATTTGAAACGATGGGCTGTGGTCTATCTTGGTTTACTTATAAAAATCTTTGACATTATCGTGTGAAACAAGACTGGGACAGATAAAAAGGCGCGATCTAATCTTGATAGAATCATACTGTGTCAGTTGAATGTTAACGAAATACAAATAATAAACATCAATCTTATAAACTAAATTAAAATAATTAACTTTTTATGTCACTTTTAGCAATACATATTGGGTCTATAACTCATTATGACATCTGTTTGGGTATCATATGATGACAATAAAATTGTGTTTAGTTTATAAGGCTTAATATAATTACTGTTATAGGCTTATTATTAGGCATCAAACAGACTACACAGGTTTTTCATTTACCAGTAAATCTATATTTCCTTGTTTTAACTCACTGCAATCATCATAGAATGACAATAAATGCATTTTTGTCTCAATAATCTATTCTTGTAGAATCTGGCAGCAAACCATTTTAGAATGGGAACTGCTGGACTCTGTATTGTATTGTCATTCTATTCAATGACAAGCTCAACAATAAAATCCATCAATATGACTCCTACCAGAAATCCATTGTAAATACACTGTAGGCAACATAACACATTATGAAAAGACTGTCAAATTAACCGAATGACTTTTTACATAAAGTTTGACTGAAACTGTAAAGTGTGTTAACATGCTCAAACATCTTGAAGAAAAATGTGGCCTTAATTGGCCACGTGTACTCTTACATCCCAACCAGGCACAGCCAGAAGAGGAATGGTCACTCCTCTCTAGGTTTTCCCCTCGGCTCCTGCCTTTCTAGGCAGTTTTCCCTAGCCACTACAGTATGCTTTGCTTGCTCTTGGGGGGTTTAGGCCAGGTACATGTATAAGCACTTAATGACAACTCCTGATATAGAACGGGCGGCTTTAAAAAAGAACATACGATTGATTGGGAGGCTTGTGCAGTGGTGTGATTACCACCACTTCATACATCAAGAAAATGTATTTTGACTTAAAATCCATTGGTGACTACTCACCTGTGGTGTAGTGCTACACACAGTAATGTGGACTTTAATCAGGGTAGATGCAGGGTTTTTGGAGTTAAACCCAAGGTCATGCTCCTATTCTACCAGACTGTTATAGAGAGCTTTCTATTATTATATGTCATTTTTGCCTGGATTGTGAAATTTTCAGTTACTTTAAAAAAAAATTTACTTTAAATTTTCAGTTACTTTACTATCCAGACATCAATTAATATGATGGGTGTGAACAGACAATCATGGGACAGCCAAATAAAATTGTCTCAGACCCTTCCTATGTACTCCACCCAAAGTTAAAACTTCTCTCCTCAGGCAGACGCAACAGTTTGTCATTGTAAACTGAACAGATAGAAGCACTCCTTCATCCCGTTAGTAGTACTCCTAAACAGCAGTATGTAGGAGGAGACCATGTGCAATGTGATAAGAACATGTGCGGTATATACATATATATTTGATTTGGTGGGCTATATATGTTATGGACATATCTGGTGCAGTGTCACTTCTCACATTCTAATACTTTTTTTTAGATTGTTCTGGTCAAATAAACTTAATATCACCTATTCAGTTAAGCTAAACCACATATTTTACATGGAGTACAAGTAATGATAGAGGGAGTTAAAATCACACATCAATGTTTAGCCTGGTCTGATGATGTGGTCATGTGGTGTATAACCAGGAGTCCCAAAGGTAGTGCTTGCATTTGAAAATAATCAGGTTTTACTCTCTATTCTTTACAATTCTAAATGTTGGTGAAAGGTGAAGTCGAACAATAATACAAATCAAAACACCATTTACCTTCAGGGCTTGAATATCACCTATATGTGACATCTTCCTCTCACTGGGAAGACCAAAAGCCTCCTCTACCAAATCCCACTTCTGCCTCTGAATCCTCACCATGTTCTCCTCTACGGAGTCCTTTACTATATAAACTTAATGATGACAATGTCCGTTTTCTGGCCAGAGTGGTTACAGCAGTCCTCTGTTGCTAAGTTCCAGGCTTGATCCATGAGGAAGATGAGACGGGACGTCTAGTAGAATAAGGACACGTGTGAACTGAGAAGCACCCAGACTTGATGGTGCCGTCCTCACGGCGTAATCTGAGTCGCATGTGGCTCTGTTGGTAGAGCATTGCGCTTGTAACAGAAATATTGCGGGTTTGATTCCACAAGAAACCAGTACAACATTATGTTCACTACTTTAAGTCGCTCTAGATAAGAGTATCTGCTAAATGACTTACATGTTGTCTAGACAGAGTCAACATTGAACTGAACCAAATAAGCAACAATTGTCTTTGTAATTATTTCTCAAGTGTCAAAATTCTGAAAGTGTAAATAGGTTGTGAGTCACGTCATCGACTGTGTCATTGACTGACAGATTTCTATAAAATATTATGTGGTTAGCTGAAAGGAAAAAAGACCTATCCAGGCATTGTAGGAGCTGGTAGGCAATACCTGAGGAACGTGTACCTAGTAATGGTAGTCTAGGCTTCATGTAGCTGACTAAACTCAACTCCATGATTTACGATCAAGTTGAGCAGCGACTAGTGTGTGCAGACTGGAGCTGATGTCACGTAAAAAGACAATATGCTATTTTATGGGTGCTGAAATGTATTGTTTTTGGTAATAAAAACAATTGTGACTTCGGAAATTTACATTGCCACAGTTGCTGTTCAAAAATAAACCTCACCCCCTTGCTGGAAATCATTGTTAATGTTCATGTTTGATTATTTATGCTGTTATTGTGAAGTGAAAATGTCTAGGAGCAACAACGGCTCAGCCGCAAAGTGGTAGGCCACACAAGCTCACAGAACGGGACCGCCGAGTGAGGTTGCAGCACTCACTACCGAGTTCCAAACTGCCTCTGGAAGCAAGGTCAGCACAGGAACTGTTAGTCGGGAGCTTCATGAAATGGTTTTCCATGGCTGGGCAGCCGCACACAAGCCTAAAATCATCAGCTGGAGTGGTGTAAAGCCTGCCGCCATTGTTCTCTGGAGTGATAAATCACGTTTCACCATCTGGCAGTCCAACGGACAAATCTGGGTTTGGCGAATGCCAGGAAAATGCTACCTGCCCCAATGCATAATAACAACTGTAAAGTTTGTTGGAGGAAGAATAAAGGTCTGGTGCTGTTTTTCATGGTTCGGGCTAGGCCCCTTAATTCCAGTAAAGGGAAATCTTAACGTTACAGTATACAATGATATTCTAGATGATTCTGTGCTTCCAACATAGCGGCAACAATTTGGGGAAGGCCCTTTACTGTTTTAGCACGACAAGCCTCTGTGCACAAAGCAAGGTCCATACATAAATGGTTTGTCGAGATCAGTGAGGAAAGAACTTGACTGGTCTGCACAGAGCCCTGACCTCAACCCCATCGAACACCTTTGGGATGAATTGGAACGCCGACTGCGAACCAGGCCTAATTTCCCAACACTAATGCTCTTGTGGCTGAATGGAAGCAAGTCCCCGCAGCAATGTTCCAACATGTAATGGAAAGCCTTCCCAGAAGAGTGAAGGCTTTTATAGCAATAAAATGGGGACCATCTCCATATTAATGCCCATGATTTTGGAAAGAGATGTTCAACATGCAGGTGTCCACAAACTTTTGGCCATGTAGTGTACATCCTCAGTGGAGACTGAGTGTGTAGCCCATGCTGTTGTCGGCATTGTACGAAAGTGTCACTGTAGTTGCTGGTCCTCAAAGCCCAGATGTGAGCCAGTGTACCACTACGCAAGTGGTGACCCTACTGACGAAGACTACCAGAAAGTGGAGACCGTCATCTACAAGAGAGCCCAGCGAGAGAGTTTCACAGATGAGCTCTGTCTCCTGAAAGCTGGTAAATCTGTCCCATCCAGCAGTTGCCTACTTACTTTGTCACCTGAGCTTGATGAGTCCGGAGGGCTCATCCGAGTTGGTGGTAGACTACATTGTGCTGAAGATTTAGAACATGCTACAGTTCATCCCTCGATCCTGGTCATCCATCTACTAGACTCCTGATCCAAGATTACGACAGCCGTCTGTGCCATCCCGGCCCTGAGAGTGTGTTTGGAGAGATCCGCCGCACCTTTTGGATCCTCCGTGGTCGGGTAGCCATCCGTCGTTCCCAGCACACCATACTGAATGCCGAAGATGGAAATCCAGACCTGCTGTCCCCAAGATGGCTGACCCGCCAGCTGCATGCCTATGCCTCTTCAAGCCAGCCTTCCACTCCACGGGCATGGACTGCTTCGGGCCCTTCCATGTCAAACTGGGGCAGCGTGTCGAGAAGAGATGGGGGACCATCTTTAAGTGACTCACCACGAGGGGTGTATACTTGGACCTCCTGACCAACATCGATGCCGACTCCTTTCTGATGGCCCCTTGCAAAACAGAAGATTGCCTTCCGCTTCAACCCCCCTGCAGCACCACACTTCGGATGAGTTTGGGAGAGAGATTCGCTCAGTTAAGACTGCCCTCTACACTACAGTGGGTGCCGAGTCAGTGACTGAAGAAGTGCTCAGAACTGTCCTCATTGAAGTGGAGGTTATCCTGAATTCGAAGCCCTTTGGCTACGTGTCCTTCAGTATCGCAGACCTGGTCCCCGTGACCCCTAACCTCCTGTTGATGGGGCGGCCAGACGGATCCCTGCCGCAAGTGGTGTACCCGGAAACTGAGCTCCTCAGCAGACATCGATGGAGACACATGCCATCCCTGACAACCTCAAAAGGGATATGGTGGTTATGTTGGTGGAACCCAGCTTCCGAGAGCCCTTTGGCCCATTGCACGTGTCATTAAAGTTCACCCAAGTGCAGATGGTCATGTGAGGTCTGCCGAGGTCAAGATCAAGGATAGAACACACACCCATCTTGTTGCCCGGTTGGTAGTCCTCCCAGCTCTCCCAGACAGAGAAGACGACGACAGTACGCCTGCCGTAACCCCTCCCAAGAGCCCTTAGCCTTTCTCATGAGCAAATTGACGTCGCAATTTGCAAGCGGCTGTACGAAAGAGTATTGAGAGTAAATATTAGTTCATCATAGGAGAGCTGTAGTTCTTCTCACCTGTGATGTGGAACAGAGCATGCTGGGCGATCTCTAACTGAGAAGGAAGTAACCAGAGAAAGTACACAAGCCGTGATAAGTTCCAGCCATCTCCTGTGATTACCTTTAGATAGCATTCTTTGTTTTAGCCAAAGCCAGTGTGTGTCCATATTTCTTACAATTCATGTGTTGTGGACACACTCCTTTGTAATGCTAATTAGCGTTTTTACCGCGAGCTTGCTAACCCTGTTGTTTCTATCATCTCAGACATTTAGCATTTCAGTGTCTAGTCTTATATGTCCTGTGGTTTTATGGATGTATTCTGTATAGATTATGTGGGTATTTTGTTAGCCATGAGCCTTGTGGATGTAGCTATATACATTCAAGTTCATGCAGTTGTGTGAGGATGATGGTTCTGCTCAGTAGTGCTGTGTATTTGCACTCCTCTGATCATTCATTAGTGAAGTCACAGTCATGGTGTTAGGTGGTATTGCCCTGTGCAGCAGAACCTATTTTAGCCATATTATTTATAGCTTATGTAATTGGTGGTTGTACTAAGCATATACCTGCCATTTACTATTGTATTTCATTTCCCCCTTTTCAGAACCACAAACACTCTTGGTTAACACAATTGTCAAGCCATACTGCTGTGCCGTTAATGCTCTATGTGAATCAGCGTCATTAAACAACCTCAACTGGAATCCTACCGGTCTGTCATCGGTGCCCTTATAAACACTTGGGAGGGAACACATAATGCTAAGTAAAACCTAACCCTGAAGAATATTTTTGCCGGAGGAGATCTTAGTCGCGCAATTTTGCATTTGAGTAGGATGTTTGGTGCAGTATTTTTCAAGTGGAAAAATGTGCATGAGGACGAGTCGTCTCTCGTTGAACAACAACAACATGCGCTTCATTGAAAATCCCTGTTGACCAATCGCCGACGAGGGGGCGTAGACTTCGCGTGTCCGATCTGTCAAAAGTCCCAAACGAATAAAAACGTCACAAAATGTCGTCATAATAAATGCTTGAACGGTTCCATACAGAACTGTTTAGGCTGGGATGCATTGGGACTCATTAACGATCAGTTAGTGTGAGGTCTGACACCGAACCCCGGGCCCAGTTCTAATTTTTGGGAAACGCATTCTTTAATCCTATCTATTTTCCGTGAAATAATCACTGATCTGCCGAGGTTTGATGGGAACAAGCAATGAGATAGAAACAATGCTGTGACATAAAAATAAAATACTATTTTTATTGGTACTTCTCTTTTCCCACTAGCACTGACTTTGCTGATAAATACATTGTTGAGGGAAAATATACATGATACTATTGACGTGTTATCTCATATTTGAAAATGAATGCACTAATTGTAAGTCGCTCTGGATAAGAGCATCTGCTAAATTACTTAAATGTAAAATTTAAACATACCCAGTTCACAGATCAGTGATAACCTCAAGAAAAAAGAAAGCAATTATGCATTTCAAAAATATTTCACAAGAGGGCCAATAAAAAAAAGCAGGTATTGTACTGTACACTCAAATACCAGGTATTATGGCAATCTTGGTAAAGACAGCATTTATGATGAAAATGTATTTTCTTAACATGAAGTTATAAAGATAAAGTGAGAAACATACCGCATTATTGTAATCAGGAGCAGGAGTGTCGAGTGTGATATGTCAGAAACTTGATTGGTGTACTTGCTCTAATCAAATTGATGGTTAATGTTGTAACAATTAGCATAAGATCATTTGGGATGTATTGAGATGGGCATGTCTTGTGTGGTTTCTTTGCAACAGCTTTAAATATTATAATCAAGTTTTAAATTAATATATTTCAGACATTCTATGTAAATGTCTGTTCAGACCTTTTTTATTATACCTCAGTTGTTCAGACATGAAGAAGAAATATGGACATAAAGAAAAAGTTTAAGAGCGAGGCATTGTGGGAAATGGAGTCCCTAGAGAAAGCAAGAACAAGATGGGTGTCAGGAGTGGGGCAGCAGTATTATCATAAGGAGACGTATACTTGGAAAACGGAGGAGGAATGGAGGGGAAAAGAGAGGGAGAAGAGGTCTAAGAGAGAGAGGGAAGAAGAGGGTGAGCTTGAGTCGGATAAAAATGGTGGAAAAAATGGAGATGGTAGAAAGTGTAAGCAGAGGGAGTTGAAGCCAGGAGGAGAAATGGAAGTGAATGAGGGTGAAGCATCGGAGGTGGTAGGTGTGGTGAAGTTATCAGAGACCGAGGTATGCACCGAGGATCAGGAAAAAGAAGAGTCTGTGACAGTAGGAGTGAAGTTTATGGAAAAAGTGGACTCTTGCCTTTTGGCTGATCCATTTGTGGTTTCACGGTGGGTGAAAAAAAGAGTTGGGTCATGTGAAATCGGTGAGGGTAATCAGAAGTGATCTAGTGATAATTTTTTGTGTTTCAGCTGGGTAGAGGGAGAATGCGCTGGGGGCAAGAAAAGTGAATTGTTTTGTTCTCAAGAAAAGGGCACAAATGAAAGGAGTGATAACTGGGGTTGCAGTAAATATAAAAGTTTACCAGCTGAGGGGAAAGATTCCCGGTGTATGTGATGCTCGTCGTTTGATGCGACGCAGACAGGGTGGCGAGAGTGGGGAAACAGAAGAGTCATTGTCTGTTCTTTTGAGTTTTGAAGTTGAGCCTTTGCCTGACAAAGTGAAGTTAGGATATATAAGTTATCCTGACGAGCGAATGTGCCGAATACATTATGATGTTACAGGTGTGGCGGTGGTCTGCGGTCCGGAGTCTCCGGCAGAGGTCAGTGGTCCGGAGTCTCCGGCGGCGGTCCGTGGCCCGGAGCCTCCGGCGACGATCCGCGGTCCGGAGCCTCCGGTGACAATCCATGGTCCGGTGGTACAAAAGCGGAGGGATCGGCGGAGCGGGGGCTACGCCCCGAACCGAAGCCGCCACCATGGGTAGATGCCCACCTGGACCCTCCCCTATAGGTTCAGGTTTGCGGCCGGGAGTCCGCACCTTTGGGGGGGGTACTGTCACGCCCTGACCTTAGAGAGACGTTTTATTTCCTATAGTTTGGTTAGGTCAGGGTGTGATGTGGGGTGGGCAATCTAGTTTTTGTATTTCTTTGTGTTTGGCCGAGTATGGTTCCTAATCAGAGGCAGCTGTCTATCGTTGTCTCTGATTGGGAATCATACTTAGGCAGCCCTTTTTTCCTCCTTCAGTTGTGGGATCTTGTTTTTGTACAGCTCTGTGTAAGCCTGCAGAACGTAACGTTCGTTTTCCTTTTCATTATTTTGTTTAGTGTTCTGAGTTAAGTAAAAGTAAACATGAGCACTTACCACGCTGCACCTTGGTCTCCTCCTTACGACGATCGTTACAAGACTAGCTTATTCCTTGCCACTCATTCTGAAACTAACTGCAGCTCTTAAGTGTTGCGGTAATTTCACTTGCTGTAATAGCGGACATGTAAAGTGTTGAGTCATCCGCATACATACAGTAGACACACTGGCTTTACTCAAAGCCAATGGCATGTCATTAGTAAAGATTAAAAAAGTAAGGAGCTAAACAGCTGCCCTGGGGAATTCCTCATTCTACCTGGATTATGTTGGAGAGGCTTCCATTAAAGAACACCCTCTGTGTTCTGTTAGACAGGTAACCCTTTATCCACAATATAGCAGGGGGTGTAAAGCCATAATACACGTTTTTCCAGCAGCAGACTATGATCGATAATGTCAAAAGTCACACTGAAGTCTAGCAAAACAGCTCCCACAATCTTTTTCTTCAATTTCTCTCAGCCAATCATCAGTCATTTGTGTAAGTGCTGTGCTTGTTGAATGTCCTTCCCTATAAGTGTGCTGAAAGTCTGTTGTCAATTTGTTTACTGTAAAATAGCATTGTATCTGGTCAAGCACAATTTTTATACATAAGTTTACTAAGGGTTGGTAACAGGCTGATTTTGTAGGCTATTTGAGCCAGTAAAGGGGGCTTTAATGTTCTTGGGTAACGGAATGACCTCTGCTTCCCTCCAGGCCTGAGTGCACACACTTTCCAGTAGGATTAGATTTAAGATGTGGCAAATAGGAGTGGCAATATCATCCGCCATTATCCTCAGTAATTTTCCATCTGAGTTGTCAGACCCCGGTGGCTTGTCATTGTTGATAGAAAAATGTTTCACCTAATCCACACTTACTTTATGAAATTCAAAATTACAATGCTTGTATTTTGATCATTTGATCGGTTATACTTGGATGTGTAGTGTCAGCGTTTGTTGCTGGCATGTCATGCCTAAGTTTACTAATCTTGCCTATTAAAAAAATAATTAATTGGCATTATCATTGGGTTTTGTAACGAATGAGCCATCTGATTCAATGAATGATGGAGCTGAGTTTTCCTTTTTGCCCAAAATTTGATTTGGGCTCCAAAGCTTTTTACTATCATTCTTTTATATAATTTATCTTTGTTTTATAGTATAGTTTATTTTTCTTTTTTCAGTTTAGTCATAAGATTTCTCAATTTTCAGTATGTTTGCCAATTGGTTGTGCAGCCAGACTTATTTGCCATTCCTTTTGCCTCATCCCTCTCAACCATATATTTTTTTCAATTCCTCATCAATCCACAGGGATTTAACCATTTTTTGTACTTTTTTTAATGGGCGCATTCTTATTAGTAACTGGAATAAGCAATTTCATATGTGTCAAGTGCAGCCTCTGGTTGCTCCTCATTACACACCATGGATCAACACATATTATTTACATCAACAACATTACAAACTTATTTACATCAACAAACTTATTGTGTGACCTCTTATCCACTATATTAGGCCCAGCCTTTGGAACTTTGGTTTTCCTAGATATGGCTACTATATTGTGATTTGGATATTGCTTTTACCTGTTGGGGCTAGGGGGCAGTATTGAGAATTTTGGAAAAAATATGTGCCCATTTTTAACTGCCTCCTACACCAACTCAGAAGCTAGAAAATGCATATTATTGTTCAGGTTTGGATAGAAAACACCCTAAAGTTTCTAAAACTATTTGAATGGTGTCTGTGAGTATAACAGAACTCCTATGGCAGGCAAAAATCTGAGAAGGTTTCATGCAGGAAGTGGCCTGTCTGACAAGGAGTCGTTCTTCTTGCCTCTGTTTATTGAAGAGTAAGGATCTTAGCTGTAACGTGACAATTCCTAGGGCTCCAATAGGCTCTCAGAACCCGGGAAAAACAGGAACGATGACGAGGCAGCCTCAGGCTGAAACAGATTATCGCCTTTTCCAAGTGTCCCATTAGGTGACAATGGAATGAGGCGGGTGCGCGATTCGCCCCCGTGGAGAAATTTCATTCGGCTGTTTAGCTTATTGCAGATTCCCGGTCGGAATATTATCGCTTTTCTACGAGATAAATGGCATAAAAATTGATTTTAAACAGCGGTTGACATGCTTCGAAGTACGGTAATGGAATATTTAGAATTTTTTTGTCACGTCATGCGCCATGCTCGTCACCGTGATTTAGTATTCTGATAGTGTCTAGAACGCATGAACAAAACGTCGCTGATGGAACATAACGATGGATTATTTGGGACCAAACCTACATTTGTTATTGAAGTAGAAGTCCTGGGAGTGCATTCTGACGAAGAACAGGAAAGGTAAGACCATTTTTCTTATAGGAAATGTGATTTTGGTGAAGGCTAATCTTGCCGGGTGTCTAAATAGCTAGCCCGTGATGGCTGGGCTATGTACTTAGAATATTGCAAAATGTGCTTCATCCGAAAAGCTATTTTAAAATCGGACATATCGAGTGCATAGAGGAGTAATGTATCTATAATTCTTAAAATAATTGTTATGCTTTTTGTGAACGTTTATCGTGAGTAATTTAGCAAACTGTTAGTAAATTCCCCGGAAGTTTGCGGGGGGTATGCTTTTTCTGAACGTCACATGCTAATGTAAAAAGCTGTTTTTTGATATAAATATGAACTTGATTGAACAGACATGCATGTATTGTATAACATAATGTCCTAGGTGTGTCATCTGATGAAGATCATCAAAGGTTAGTGCTGCATTTAGCTGTGGTTTGGGTTTTTGTGACATTATATGCTAGCTTGAAAAATGGGTGTCTGATTATTTCTGGCTGGGCACTCTCCTGACATAATCTAATGTTTTGCTTTCGTTGTAAAGCCTTTTTGAAATCGGACAGTGTGGTTAGATTAACGAGAGTCTTGTCTTTAAATAGCTGTAAAATAGTCATATGTTTGAGAAATTGAAGTAATAGTATTTCAAACGATTCAAAAATCGCGCCACTGGATTGAAGTGGCTGTTACGTAGGTGGGACGAATTCGTCCCACCTGCGCCAGAGAGGTTTTAAAGGACAGTTCTGTAGTATTTGTAAAGATCTGATTTAACGTATGTTGATCATTTCATTCATGTACTGTTTGTATCTAGGTTGACTGATAACCTGAACCAGGTTGCAGGCCCTGGTTACATTCTGAACCTTTTCCATGCGTGGGCAGCTTGATGAAAGCCAGTCAATATTTAAATCACCAAGAAAATATATCTTTCTGTTTATCACTACTAGCAGCTTCCCACAAGAATGGGCTTTATGTGAGGCAGATGAACCTGTAGCCATATTACTTCAACAGTATTTAACATGAGATCCTCTCTAAGCTTTACAGGAATGTGGTTCTGAATATTAATATTAACAGCAACACCTCTGTTGGCATTTCTGTTTTTTCTGTAGATGTTCTAACTATATATTGCTACCACTGTATCATCAAAGGTTTAATCTAAGTGAGTTTTAGAGATTGTCAGAATATCAATGTTAGCAAATTATTGATTTCATGATACTTGTTTCATAAATGCTGAGCATTCGGAAAGTATTCAGACCCCGTGACTTCTTCCACATTTTGTTACATTGCAGCCTTATTCTAAAATGTATTAATGTATTTTTTCCCTCATCTACACACAATACCCCATGATGACAAAGTGAAAACACGTTTTTAGAAATGTTTGTATATTTACATTAAAATACAAGTACATTATTTACATAAGTGTTCAGACCCTTTGCTATGAGACTCAATTGAGCTCAGGTGAGAAAAGGGTCTGAATACTTATGCAAATGTTATTTCAGTTTAAAAAATAATAATTCTAAACCTGTTTTTGCTTTGTCATTGTGGGGTTTTGTGTGTAGATTTATTTAAAAAATATTTAATCAATTTTAGAATAAAGCTGTAACGTAACAAAATGTGGAACAAGTCAACGGGTTTGAATACTTTACGAATGCACAGTATGTTAACGTGGGCTATTGTTAGCACTTTTCTGTGATGCTTGATTATTTAAATTTCTTTACTGGGAAGCTTAGCAGAGGTAGACATGCTCATGTTATTTATGTTAGTGCATTGTGTGAGCTGCATACAGTGGACTTCGCCTCAGTGCTAACCGTATAACTCCGGTTCATAGGCACATGATTACTGCATACAATAGCTGTAGGATCAGCAGAGGCATTCAGGGCGGTAAAGGGACATTAAGTTACTTACATTTTCTACCAACGCCCTTGGGATAATGTACATTTGCTAAAGCATTATGACAACTCAGCGACACAATGGTAGGGATTAACTGAACTGAGCTGGGCTTGGGTCATTGATAAGTCATTGTCTCAATGCAGCCTTAGAAGGCTGTAAAAGGATGATCCCATCACCATGCAGTAAAATGGTTAATAGACCAATAACAAAGAGTTCCAAACCTCTATGCGAATAACCACTTGATTTTAGTTTTCCCCTCCCTTCTCAGACAGTCCTAGCAAAATGATTGCATGAGAAATAGTTTTTTGCTAGAGGTACTAAATTGTTACCCAGAAATGTTTTGATTTTGACATTACAGCCACGCTGGGTCTTTAATACTTTTAACATCTGTTTTGCCAGAAATCAGTCTTTGCTCGTTCCTAATTTTAAAGATTGAAAATGGTTGGAAATGCCTTAAAATAAAAAAGTAGTCTCATTTTACACCCAATTCGACATGCTCCTATGAACTTCACATTTTAGTGCTCATGGGTCCTAACTACATTTACATTTTACATTTTAGTCATTTAGCAGACGCTCTTATCCAGAGCGACTTACAGTAGTGAATGCATACATTTCATTTCATGCATTTAAAAAAAATAAAAAATCGTACTGGCCCCCCGTGGGAATCGAACCCACAACCCTGGCATTGCACACACCATGCTGGCGTTGCAAACACCATGCTCTACCAACTGAGCCACAGGGAAGACTCAACTAAAGTTGACTGACTGACTTACGTACAGGCAGAACATGCTGGTGCTCCGCAAGCGGATGAATGACACCCAGCAGTGGGTAGAGGCCCTGGAGGGGAGCGACAGCAGGGCGACCCCCACCAGGAGGAGCAGGTGAGGGAGCTGCAGAGCCAGCTAGAGCTGCTCTGGGGCCAGCTTCACAGGATGGAGTTGCAGGAAAGGTCCATCTGCGAGATGGAGAAGCTCCTCTGGGTGAGACTCACTGGGAGATATCGGGATCGGACAAATCAGAATTCCTGCTTTTTCACTTTAATAATGTTTACATATTTTGCATTACTCGTCTCATATGTATATACCGTATTCTATTCTACATACAGTAGAATTAGTCTATGCTGCTTTGACATTGCTCGTCCATATATTTATATATTCCTAATTCCTTTACTTAGATTTGTGTGGGTATATGTTGTGAAATTGTTAGATATTACTTGTTATATATTACTACACTGTCGGAGCTAGAAACGCAAGCATTTCGTTACACCCTGATAAGAGAATTATCTAATAAAGGTAAATGAATCAATAAACCATGATGAATTATTAGTCATACAGCAGAGTTAATGAATAATCAATGTAATGATCAATGTAGGGATCGATTGGTCTGATTAGTTCCGGAAAGTCCAGGAACCACTGGAGAGGGAAAGAAATGTGTGTGTATGCAATTAGTATAGAGAGCTAGAGAAGCAGATGGTCAAGGGAGTAAAACTTCAGAGAGTTCCTAACCTTGAAGGAAAGGAACAGGCTGAGCCAGAAGGTGATAAACAGTGCGAGAAGTTTATGGGGTTTGCAGGTCACCAACAGATTGTGTGTAAATGCATGTGCGTAAGTAAGCAAGAACTATATAATGACTGTTTTGTTATCCTGACGGCAGAACGTTTTCATGAATAAAGCTACAGAAACCTTTTGCAGAAAGCTGAGTCCTTGCCTAATTATTTTAACCCATTGTCTTACAAACCTTGGGCATTAGTCAAGGCGAATTGATTATCATCTAGGTATAAAATTCCTTCAACACACCCGCAATAACATCTACATTTATTCTCCATTCATATAGACTGAACAAAAATATAAACACAACAAGCAAAGTGTTGGTCGCATGTTTTATGAGCTAAAATAAAAGTTCCCAGAAATGTTCCATACGCACAAAAAGCTTATTTCTCTAAAATGTTGTGCACAGATTTGTTTAGATCCCTGTTAGTGAGTATTTCTTTGCCAAGATAATCCATCCACCTGACAGGTATGGCATATCAAGAAGCTGTTTAAACATGATCATTACAAAGGTGCACCTTGTGCTGGGGGACATTAAAGGCCACTAAAATGTACTGTTTTGGCACACAACATAATGCCACAGATGTCTCAAGTTTTGAAGGCACATGCATTTGACATGCTAACTGCAGGAATGTCCACCAGAGCTGTTGCCAGATAATTTAATGTTCATTTCTCTACCATAAGCTGCCTCCCATGTCGTTTGACAATTTGGCAGTACGTCCAACTTGCCTAACAAACGCAGACCACGTGTAACCACGCCAGCCCAGAACCTCCACATCCGGCTTCTTCATCTGCGGGATCGTCTGAGACCAGCCACCCGGACAGCTGATGAAACTGAGGGTTTGCACAACCAAATTATTTCTGCACAAACTGTCAGAAACCGTCTCAGGGAAGCTAATCTGCGTGCTCATCGTTCTCACCTTAGTCTTGACCTGACTGCAGTTCGGCGTCATAACCAACTTCACAGGGAAAATGCTCACCTTCAATGGCCACTGGCATGCTGGAGAAGTGTGCTCTTCATGGATAAATCCCTGTTTCAACTGTACCTGTCATATGGCGTCATGTGGGCGAGTGATGTGCTGATGTCAACGTTGTGAAGGGAGTGCCCCATGGTGGCGGCGGGGTTATGATGTGGGCAGCTACAGACAACGAAAACAATTACATTTTATCTATGGCAATTTGCATGTACAGAGATACCAACGAAATCGTGAGGCCCATTGTCTTGCCATTTATCTGGCACTATTACTTTATGTTTCAGCATGATCATGCACTGCCCTATGTCGCAACGATCTGTGTACAGTTCCTGGAAGCTGAAAATGTCCCAGTTCTTCCATGGCCTGCATACTCACCAGACATGTCACCCAGTGAGCATGTTTGGGATGCTCTGAAACGACGTGTACGACGGGGTGTTAACTTCACAAAGCCATTGAAGAGGAGTGGGACAACATTCCACAAGCCACAATCAACTGCCTGTGTGAAGGAGATTAGTTATTCAAGTTTCTTCACCATTGGGCAGTCCGACAGACGAATCTGTGTTTGGCAGATGCCAGGACTACTCTACCTGCCCCAATGCATAGTGCCAACTGTAATGTTTGGTGGAGGAGGAATAATGGTCTGGGGCTGTTTTTCATGGTTCGGGCTAAGCCCCTTAGTTCCAGTGAAGGGAAATACATTGACATTCTATGCTTCCAACTTTGTGGCAACATTTTGGGGAAGGTCCTCTCCTGTTTCAGCATGACAATGCCCCCGTGCACAAAGCGAGGTCCATACAGAAATAGTTTTTTGAGATTGGTGTTTGAAGAACTTGACTGGCCTGAACAGAGCCCTTACCTCAACCCCATCAATTCATCCCAAAGGTATTCGGGAACGTCGACTGCGAGCCAGGCCTAATTGCCCAACATTAGTGCCCGACCTCACTAATGCTCTTGCGGCTGATTGGAAGCAAGTCCCCACAGCAATGTTCCAACATCTAGTGGAAAGCCTTCCCAGAAGAGTGGCGGCTGTTAAAGCAGCAAAGTGGGGACCAACTCCATATTAATGCCCATGATTTTGGAATGAGGTGTTCATACCGGCAAAAAAAAACAGCATGAAGAGGATGGTTTGAAAAAACAGCTGGAGGAGGCTTTGCAAGAGGTAAGCAACAGAAAACATTCAGCTTTTGTATTGAAGGTGACCTGATGTAACCATAATAGTGTAACCAATCTGTTTGCAATCCATATAGAGAAGTCATAGAGGAAATTGTACTCTCGAGACAAGGCTTCGAGGACATCCTCAAGGCCAAAGACAAAGAGCTGGAGGTGACAAAAGTAAGCTACCCCCAGTGTGACTTCATCACTCAATTTAATTTCCTAACCCAGTTGAATTACTGACTTCACTTGACATAACTGGATGACAATAAATCGGTGAGGTTTCAAGCCAATGTTTTGTCTTGCAGGAAGAGAAGGAGAAGGTTAGAGCTCAAAAGGAGGAGGTAACCCAAAGGTATTTGGGAACGTCGACTGCGAGCCAGGCCTAATTGCCCAACATCAGTGCCCGACCTCACTAATGCTCTTGCGGCTGAATGGAAGCAAGTCCCCACAGCAATGTGCTGTAGGTGCTGGAGAACGAACTTCAATGCATCATTTGTTCTGAGCTCTTCATTACGATAAATATTTTGACCAGTCTTACGTCATTCCCATTTGAAAGCAATAAGTGTCTCGTACTGTTCAGTTTACTTCTCTGTCTGGAATTATAGCTTCTGACTGGAAGATGATTTACTGTAATCTTAATCTCAATCTGTAATCCCAATTTTATCACAATGAAAGATTTCCTTAATAAAGGCCCATTGCAGATGTTTTTATCTGAATATCAAAACATTTCTGGGTAACAATTTAGTACCTTACTGTAATAGTTTACCATTCAAATGGTATTTTTCTTTTATAGAAATAGCAAAAAATATATATTTAATACATTTGCTAGGGCTGTCAGAGTGGTCTGAGTGGGGAGGGGAAAACTAGTTGTTATTGCCAGAGAGGTTTGGCGCTCTCTTTATTAGTCTAATAAAACTTATACCAAGCCAAAACGCAAAGCATGCAAAACCTGTTGATTAGACGAGCAACTATCAGGAAATAACACTGATCAAATATTTTTGTGCTTTTACAGTGTTAGTTTTGTCTGTTGTACAAGGATACAAAACACAGGTAAAACAGAATTGATTGCACTGGGCCTTTAATCAGAGCTGTTTGGTTTCGATCCTTTTTCATATCTCCCCTACAGGCAGACTCTTAACTGCGCCCACAGCTTCTACCTGCACTGCATCAGAGAGTGGCGTAAGCGGAAGGACAAGTGCCCTATCTGCTGGCATGTGCTGGTCAACTGCATCAACCGCATGGTGGAGCAGTTCATCCCCGACATGAAGCAGCGTTGCCAGGTGCTCATCACCGAGAGGAAAGGTGAGAGGTATGTTCACCCTGCTCCTAGGTTCGCAGAGGTTGTTGAAATTCATTGATGGCGATGTGGATGGATAGATGGATGTTTAAGTGAACTGCAATTCCCTATGCACTCATTTTGATTTCTCTTTTCACTCAGAAACATCCAACCATCTGCCACATCTCCACCCATGAATTCTAGGGTCGTGTTCAGTAGGGAGCAAATGTTTTTAAATGGGGAGCTACCTGTCCAATAACAGATTTTCACTTTCCATTGCAATACATTTTGCTATGGTGTGTCCTACCGAACACGACCCAGGTCAGTGTGGGTCTATGAAGGCTCATGATGCCTTCCACTGTGTCTTTCCACACAGCACAGCCGGGGGAGCTGATGGTGATCCACGAAGACAGTAGCAATAGTAGCAGCAGTAAGTGACCTCTCCATGGATAGCTTCAGCTCCATAATCTCTCTGGAAGAGTGCGACCATTGGGGCTCCAGCGACAATTCCGATGAGTACAATGACGAGGTTTAGCCCATTTGACATTGTTACACGTTACTTTTTTATTCATTTGAAATTAAATGTTCAGGCTAAGACAGTCGTAGAGAAATATAAAATGTTTCTTCATTAATTTGAATAGTCACAAAATGAATCTGCCAAGAAATGGAAACAAGGTGGCGCCAGGCCAGTTAAACATTTTTGTGAGCTTAACCGTGGTCATTGTTCATTTACCTTTTTTTATATGATGGTGGGGGGCTTATTGGTAAATAAATTACAAAAACATATAATATTGATACAATATAATCTGCTCTTAAAACCAGACAGGATGACTTTGGTTAAGAGCATTGGACTAGTAACTGAAATGTCGCTAGTTTGAAAACACCAATCCGACTAGGTGAAAAATATGTCTGTGCCCTTGATCAAGCCCCACTTTACCCTAATTGCTCCTGTAAGTCGCTCTGAATAAGTGTATGATAAATGACGAAATTATTACATTTATTTTTAGAAGTGTGTCCCATAGAAGTCTGACTTGGAAAGGCAATATTTTATCTATGTAAGCCATGTCTTGAATACACAGAGTCAGCATGCATACATCCTGACATTGCAATAGCAAAGGTACCTCTAGTTTGCCTAAATTCCACTGATCTCAAATTGCACCTTCCATCTACTCTTTGGCAATTTTACACATCACCACATTGCCTAGCAACTAATGTAACTGCTCCTTGTGCTATGAAGGCAAATGGAAAAGTGTGATTGCACCACTATCTCAACAATAATGCAGGAAGTATTACTGGTACTCTTCATAGACAAACAGATGCTGTCGTAAATAAAGATGGCATGTATTTAATTTTCCAAGAGCAGAGCTCTTATCCGTATGAAACTGGCGGCACTCAGTGAGCTATGTGGGCCAATATCCTACTGTGCTGTATGGGGCAGCAGTTCTGGAAGTGTGATGGCATCCCATTTTAAACTACGTTCTCTATTGACAATCTTTTTTTCAACAATAGATTTTGTGTCCCCTGTCAATTCTACTTTAACTACCAAAGTGAATGATGAAGTTCAATGGTTTGTTAGTTCAACATATGCAGATTTTTCCCACAGTGTTTCATGAAACCTGTTTGGTTCTTCAGACAGAATGAGGCGAAAATCCAAACGAACAACATCACCATGCCGTGTAGACTCATGGATCACGCTGGAATTTCCCACAGATTATTATACTACCAGTTCCAGGCAAGACCAGATGCAGTCTGTGATCCCCAAAATGGATTTGTTCCCCCCACTAGATTGATATCCCGAGTGCATTTCAGCGCCTGCTTCCAGAACCCTGCTCTTCTCCTGCTCTGTCAAGCCAGCCCTTGTCAAGCCAGTCCATTTGAAGCTGAGTACAATGGAAGCATGTCTGTCAGGCTACGTTATATGAGGATGACAGTGACGGACAGCCCCGGGGCCCAAGTCAGAGCTTCCTCCCGCCTTCCTCCTCCAATAGCCTCTGCCATGATGTGTCATGAAAAGAACGATGTAAGCAACAGTTACCCCATCCCTCTCTCTATTGTGCACTCTCTCTCTCTCCATTCCGCCTGTCTTTTTCTCTCTTCCCCCTTCCTCCCTCGTTGCACTGAAGTGTTTGGGTCGTGTCCAATTAAGCTACTGAGTAGGGTTACCCATCTCATTACATAATTAAACAAAGATCCTCCTAATACACCATATAATGACCTTAGGCCTACAGTGTCATGATAACGTTAAGCACTGCCCCTACCTAACCCCTTCCCCCACTATATATACTGAACAGAAATAATAACGCAAAAATCAACAATTTTAATGATTTTACTGAGTGTTCAATACATACGGAAATCAGTCAATTGAAATAACTTCATTAGGCCCTAGTCTATGGATTTCAGTGAAGCATGGAGGAGGAGGTGTGATGGGGCGGCAGGGTAGCCTAGTGGTTAGAGTGTTGGGCAAGTAACCGAAAGGTTGCAAGTTTAAATCCCTGAGCTGACAAGGTACAAATCTGTCGTTCTGCCCCTGAACAAGGCAGTTAACCCACTGTTCCTAGGCCATCATTGAAAATAAAACTGACTTGCCAAGTTAAATAAAGGTAAAATAAATGGGGGGGGTGCTTTGCTGGTGACACTGTCTGTGATTTATTTAGAATTCAAGAGACACTTAACCAGCATGGCTACCACAGCAACCTGCAGCAATATGCCATCTGGTTTGTGCTTATTTGTTTTCCAACAGGGTAATGACCCAAAACACACCTCCAGGCTGTGTAAGGGCTATTTGACCAAGAAGGATGATGCTGCATCAGATGACCTGGGCTCCACAATCAACCAACCTCAACCCAATTGAGATGGTTTGGGATGGGTCGGACTGCAGAGTGAAGGAAAAGCAGCCAACAAGTGCTCAGCATATGTGGGAACTCCATCTAGACTGTTGTAAAAACATTCCAAGTGATGCTGGTTGAGAGAATGCCAAGAGTGTGCAAAGCTGTCAAGGCAAAGGGTGGCTACTTTGAAGAACCTCAAATATAAAATATATTTTGATTTGTTTAATTATCATTATAATTTTTTGGGTTACTACATGTTTTGTGTGTTATTCCTAGTGTTGATGTCTTCACTTATCTACAATGTAGAAAATAGTAAGGCCAGCATCCTAGAGTCGCCTCTTCACTGTTGACGTTGAGACTGGTGTTTTGCGGGTACTATTTAATGAAGCTGCCATTTGAGGACTTGTGAGGCGTCTGTTTCTCAAACTAGACACTCTAATGTACTTGTCCTCTTGCTCAGTTGTGCACCGGGGCCTCCCACTCTTTCTATTCTGGTTAGAGACAGTTTGTGCTCTTCTGTGAAGGGAGCAGTACACAGCGTTGTACGAGATCTTTAGTGTCTTGGAAATTTCTCGCATGGAATAGCCTTGATTTCTCAGAACAAGACTAGACTGACAAGTTTCAGAAGAAAGGTCTTTGTTTTGGCCATTTTGAGCCTGTAATCAAACCCACAAATGCTGATGCCCCAGATATCAACTAGTATACAGAAGGCCAGTTTTATTGCTTCTTTAATGAGAACAACAGTTTTCAGCTGTGCTAACATAATGGCAAAAGGGTTTATTAATTATTAATTTGCCTTTTAAAATGATAAACCTGGATTAGCTAACACAACGTGCCATTGGAACACAGGAGTGATGGTTGCTGATAATGGGCCTCTGTACACCTATGTAGATATTCCATTAAAAAATCAACTGTTTCCAGCTACAATAATCATTTACAACATTAACAATGTCTACACTGTATTTCTGATTAATTGTATGTTATTTTAAAGGACAAAAAAATGAGCTTTTCTTTCAAAAACAAGGACATTTCTAAGTGACCCCAAACTTTTCAACGGTAGTGTACATCAAACACATGGTTTCCAGGTATTTTGATGCTATTCCATGTGCTCCGTTCTGGCCATTTTTATGAGCAGTTGTTCCCTCAGCAGCCTCTTGATCCACAGATATACATTTTAAATAAGCTAATGATCCAGCAGTTACCCCAGTACTTGGGAAAAACACATTTTCTGAAAACATGTCATTAACTAAAAAGTGTAGCCTGAAGACGCTTTTTTGGCTTCATAGTTTGTTTGCCTAAGCATCCACATACCACATTTTTACCAAACTTAGCTTTTTTGTGTCAGTAATTGGGCATTGTTCTTAGGGGGGACTTTTACCCCACATTACCCAATACATAGGATATGTCATAATTGGGGCAGTAGAATAGCTACTAATATTGACTACAGTGTGTTTGCATACTCACCATAGCATTACATTTCATTTAACCCATTCTTAGACGGTAGCTAACTACCTTTAGTGCCTATTGACGATAGTATCTTCTTGGCGGGAGAGTTTTCTTAAGAGCCTCGGCACTCGTTCTGAATGTTAAAACGCATCGCTTGTTACAGTTTTGGAAACATAAGGAATATATCTTTCATATTAGTGAGAAATACAAAAACAAATTACACATACTGTGCATTCGGAAAGTATTCAGACCCCTAACCTTTTTCCACTTTTTGTTACATTATAGCCTTATTCTAAAATGGATTAAATAAAAATGTTACCTCAATCTACACACAACCCCATAATGATAAAGCGAAAACGGGTTTAGATATTTTTGCAAATGTATAATTTTTTTTTTAACAGAAATACCTTTTATTTACATGGGAATTTAGACCCTTTGCTATGAGACTCGAAATTGTGCTCAGGTGCATCCTGTTTCCATTGATCATCCTTAAAATGTTTCTACAACTTCATTAGAGTCCACCTGTGGTAAATTAAATTGATTGGACATGATTTAGAAGGGCACACACCTGTCTATATAAGGTTGACAGTGCATGTCAGAGAAAAAACCAAGCCATGAGGTTGAAGGAATTGTCCGTAGAGCTCTGAGATAGAATTGTGTCAAGGCACAGATCTGCGGAAGGGTACCAAAAAAAATATTCCGCATTGACGGTCCCCAAGAATACAGTGGCCTCCATCATTCCTAAATGGATGAAGTTTGGAACAACCAAGACTCTTCCTAGAGCTGGCCGCACGGCCAAACTGCGCAATCGGGGGAGAAGGTTCTTCGTCAGGGAGGTGACCAAGAACCTGAAGGTCACTCTGACAGAGCTCCATAGTTCCTCTGTGGAGTTGGGAGAACCTTCCAGAAGTACAACCATACCATCTCTGCAGAACTCCACCAATCAGGCCTTTATGGTAGTGGTCAGACGGAAGCCACTCCTCAGTAAAAGGCACATGACAACATGTTTGGAGTTTGCCAAAAGTCACCTAAAGGACTCTATGAGAAACAAGATTATCTGGTCTGATGAAACCAAGATTGAACTCTTTGGCCAAAATGCCAAGCATCAGGTCTGGAGGAAACCTGGCACCATCCTTACGGTGAAGCATGGTGGCAGCATCATCCTGTGGGGATCTTTTTCAGCGGCAGGGACTGAGAGACTGGTCAGGATTGAGGGAAAGATGAACGGCGCATAGTAGAGTTCCTTGATGAAGACCTGCACCAGGGCGCTCAGGACCTCAGACTGGGGCAAAGGTTCACCTTCAAACAGGACAGCGACCCTAAGCACACAGCCAAGACAACGCAATAGTGGCTCTGGGACAAGTCTCAATGTCCTTGAGTGGCCCAGCCAGAGCCCGTACTTGAACCCGATTGAACATCTCTAGAGAGGCCTGAAAATAGCTGTGCAGCGATGCTCCCAACCTGACAGCTTGATGATCTGCAGAGAAGAATGGGAGAAACGCTCCAAAAACAGCTGTGCCAAACTTGTAACGTCATATCCAAGAAGACTTGAGGCTATAATCACTGCCAATGGTGCTTCAACAAAGTACTGAGTAAAGGGTCTGAATACTTATGTAAATGTGATATTTAAGTTTATTTTGAATACATTTGCCAACATTTTTACAAACCTTATTTTGCTTTGTCATTACGGGGTATTGTGTGTAGATTGAGGAATTTTTTTTTTATAATGTACATTTTAGAATAAGGCTAACGTGACAAAATGTGGAAAAAGTGAAGGAGTCTGAATACTTTCCGAATGCACTGTTTTTCCATGTTACAGTGCTTGTTTACGGAAAAGAGGGAAGACAGTGATAATTAGCTATTTGCTCTCTCCGAACACCTGTTTTGTAAATGGAAGATGGACACCACAAACATATTGTCACTGAAAAATACTGTCGGCTACAACTGTTTTATAACCGGTTAACAGTGAGTATATTTAGCATTTGAAAAATTAGTTTGATATGAAAGTAGAGGGCTTTTGTTTCTAGAACCGTTCTGCAATGGAGAATCGATTCATGTTTTGGCCGTTTTTGGCTGTCAGAGCCAATTCACCTCTAAACAGAACATGTAAGGTCCTTGGACTATAAGTAACATTAGGCTCATTTAGTCCATTATTGAGCTACATTTCATATGCAAAACCTGTCCTCTGGTTAAATTCAGTTAAAAAAAATCTCATATTGAACAGGTAATTCATAAATATCCCTAATATGACTGCAAATGTCAAAGTCCCCTTGGGCTGGCATGTATACCCCAGTGGGTCTAGATCCAAGGAACATGTGCAGGATCATTGCAAAAGATCCAGAGTTGTCCCTCGCAGTAGTGTCCCTTTAATCCAACCTCGGCCTGCAACACATGGTGAGAAAATTTGAAGGTACGTTTTGTTCTACATATTGTATGTAATTTACTTAGTCAATTGTCAGTCAATTAAATCAATTCGGTTTATTTGATCTGTTACAGAGGCTGTTACAGAGGCTGCCCTAGTGGTACCTACGAGTATATCACGCCATCAGATTGGCCTTCAATAGCAACCTAACATAATTGGACGTTTATCACTAATTTCAACCTGGTAGTGTTCAGCGATCTTCAACAGCTGTTCTTTAGTACATATTGTCGTGGAAAATTGCAAGATTATGTTATAATGCTTGTATTGCATTATAATGGTTGTTTTATTCGACAGAATAAAGTATTTTGTTAACTATTGTGTGTGTTCTACTGAGGATGGGCCTCTATGATATAGCACTGACAGAGGAGATTTACGATGTCTTTGGGTGAAAAAAACCTAAAGAGAATTCCAGATAACATGAGGTAATGTTTGTGTGCTATGAAGTAGCAGGAACAAGATTAAAACCTCGTTTTAGGGACCAAACTGAACAATAATTTATAGCGAATGCTATCTGGCTAAGGGATACTCCTTTCTCACTATAAAGTCTTCCTTTGTGGACTGTTCCTAAGATCTGTGGTTTGCCATGCTTTCCACCTGGCCACCCCTACCCCGGTCAACAGCACTGCACCCCCCACAGCAACTCGCCCAAGCCTTCCCCATTTCTCCTTCTCCCAAATCCAGTCAGCTGATTTTCTGAAAGAGCTGCAAAATCTGGACCCCCACAAATCAGTCGGGCTAGACAATCTGGACCCTTTCTTTCTAAAGTTATCTGCCGAAATTGTTGCAACCCCTATTACTAGCCTGTTCAACCTCTCTTTCGTGTCGGCTGGGATTCCCAAAGATTGGAAAGCAGCTGCGGTCATCCCCCTCTTCAAAAGGGGGGATACTCTTGACCCAAACTGCTACAGACCTATATCTATCCTACCCTGCCTTTCTAAGGTCTTCGAAAGCCAAGTTAACAAACAGATCACCAACCATTTCGAATCCCACCGTACCTTCTCCGCTATGCAATCTGGTTTCAGAGCTGGTCATGGGTGGACCTCAGCCACGCTCAAGGTCCTAAATGATATCTTAACCGCCATCGATAAGAAACAGTACTGTGCAGCCGTATTCATTGACCTGGCCAAGGCTTTCGACTCTGTCAATCACCACATCCTCATCGGCAGACTCAACAGCCTTGGTTTCTCAAATGATTGCCTCGCCTGGTTTACCAACTACTTCTCTGATAGAGTTCAGTGTGTCAAATCGGAGGCCCTGTTGTTCGGGCCTCTGGCAGTCTCTATGGGGGTGCCACAGGGTTCAATTCTCGGGCCGACTCTTTTCTCTGTATACATCAATGATGTTGCTCTTGCTGCTGGTGATTCTCTGATCCACCTCTACGCAGACGACACCATTCTGTATATTTCTGGCCCCTCTTTGGACACTGTGTTAACAACCCTCCAGACAAGCTTCAATGCCATACAACTCTCCTTCCGTGGCCTCCAACTGCTCTTAAATGCAAGTCAAACTAAATGCATGCTATTCAATCGATCACTGCCCGCACCTGCTCGCCCGTCCAGCATCACTACTCTGGATGGCTGTGACATAGAATACATGGACAACTACAAATACCTGGGTGTCTGGTTAGACTGTAAACTCTCCTTCCAGACTCACATTAAGCATCTCCAATCCAAAATTAAATCTAGAATCGGCTTCCTATATCGCAACAAAGCATCCTTCACTCATGCTGCCAAACATACCTTCGTAAAACTGACCATCCTACCGATCCTCGACTTCGGTGATGTCATCTATAAAATAGCCTCCGACACTCTACTCAACAAACTGGATGCAGTCTATCACAGTGCCATCCGTTTTGTCACCAAAGCCCCATACACTACCCACCATTGCGACCTGTACGCTCTCGTTGGTTGGCCCTCGCTTCATACTCGTCGCCAAACCCACTGGCTACAGGTTATCTACAAGTCTCTGCTAGGTAAAGCCCCGCCTTATCTCTGCTCACTGGTCACCATAGCAGCACCCACTCGTAGCATGCGCTCCATCAGGTATATTTCACTTGTCACCCCCAAAGCCAATTCCTCCTTTGGTCGCCTTTCCTTCCAGTTCTCTGCTGCCAATGACTGGAACGAACTGCAAAAATCTCTGAAGCTGGAGACTCATATCTCCCTCACTAGCTTTAAGCACCAGCTGTCAGAGCAGCTCACAGATCACTACACCTGTACATAGCCCATCTGTAAACAGCCCATCTATCTACCTACCTCATCCCCATACTATATTTATTTATTTATCTTGCTTCTTTGCACCCCAGTATCTCTACTTGCACATTCATCTTCTGCACATCTACCATTCCAGTGTTTAATTGCTATATTGTAATTACTTCGCCACCATGGCCTATTTATTGCCTTAACTTTCTTCATTTGCACTCACTGTATACAGACTTTTTGTTTTCTTTTGTTCTACTGTATTATTGACTGTATGCTTTGTTTATTCTATGTGTAACTCTGTGTTGTCGTATGTGTCGAATTGCTATGCTTTATCTTGGCCAGGTCGCAGTTGCAAATGAGAACTTGCTCTCAACTTGCCTACCTGGTTAAATAAAGGTGATTACCGCCCCGTGGCACTCACGTCGGTAGCCATGAAGTATTTTGAAAGGCTCACATCAACAGCATCCTCCCGGACACCCTAGACCCACTCGAATTTGCATACTGCCCCAACAGATCCACAGATGACGCAATCTCAATCGCACTCCACAGCGCCCTTTCTCACCTGGACAAAAGGAACACCTATGTGAGAATGCTGTTCATCAACTACAGCTCAGCATTCAACACCATTGTGCCCACAAAGCTCATCACTAAGCTAAGGACTCTGGGACTAAACACCACCTTCTGCAACTGGATCCTGGACTTCCTGACAGGCCGCCCCCAGGTGGTAAGAGTAGGCAACAATGTACTTAGTCCCCTCCTGTATTCTCTGGTGGCCGAACACGACTCCAACACCAAGTTGCTGACGACACAACAGTCTTATCACCGACAACAATGAGACGGCCTATAGGGAGGAGGTCAGAGAACTGGCAGTGTGGTGCCAGGACAACAACCCCTCCCTCAATGTGAGCAAGACAAAGGAGCTGATCGTGGACGACAGGAAAAGGCAGGCCGAACAGGCCCCCATTAATATCGGCGGCACAATGGCAGGCAATGGATTTGTTACTATCAACCCTTCGGTTGCAGCTCACTTCCCATCAGATTCTTCCCATCAGACCCGGGATTTGAATTGGCAACCCTACGGTCTTTATTAGAATGTGCTCAATGGGCATGGTCAGAGATGAACACAGACAGGAGTTATTCTGTGGTGACTCCAGGGGTTGGAGGAAAAGGATCTGTAGATTACTTCATACTCCTAATAATCTACCACTGAGCTATGGGGCACCTTCACTGTATGTACTCACTGTTTATATTCGCTGTTAAGTAAATGCACAATCTGGATGGGTTATAAATTAGCATAACAATGAGCACAATTGGATAATTGGATTTGTTAAACATAGGCTTCATATTCTTCTACCACATGAGTTTCAAAGTGTATACAATTTATACGAAGTATGTAAAAAGACATTATGTTTCAACAATTTCATGAACTGTTTTATTGAGTTACACAGATTTGGTTCATGGTCATTGTAACTGTATTATGCAACATGAAGGCAACATTGTGTTCGTGTCAATATACATACAGATTTGCAGTTGTAACTTATATTTATTGTTTAGCAGTCACACACCCAACCTGTGATCCACCTTACCTAGGCAGTACAAAACATGTTAGTATATTACATGTTTCCTGACTGTTGATCTTGCTGCAAGGACCTTATATTTTATGACATTGAGAGAGTAAGAAAAATGCAGGCAGAGCAATGTTCTCAGTACGATCAGGCTGGACTAATTTAATGTAACAGTTGTCTGAATGGCAAGCCAAGAGTGGAATATTGATCAAACAGGAAAGTGGTTGGCTTCCTCGTGTAAACAGTTTTCTGTGCTCTAATCTGTGTATATAACCTCCGTACAAAATACGCAATCTCCCTACTCTTCCTCTATGAAGAAAGCAACTAAAAACGCACAAAAAGTTGAAAAGAAAGAAACAACAGTGCTCTGCCATTGCAAAGTGAGTGTATAGCTCATACAGAATAAATCCATTTGAATTCAATCACTTTTTTGACAGCATTCCTTTTGTTTTAAACATTTTCATACATGTTTGTTCATGGAAGAAGTTGTCAGAAAGTGACTTTTTGGACCTGAATGTCAAAACATTCAGGAGATAAAGGTGCTCAAAGTTGACCCATTTTGCATACCCCACCTTACCATGAGACATTCATGTCTTCATAACTGGAAAAGATAAACGATTGAGCTTGATATAATTTAAACGTTTACAAACAGGGTTGTCAAACTATTTCACAATTTCTTTAAAATATGTGTTTTATATTAAAATGGTGTCATTTTAACCTTTTACCGCCAATTATATAAAAACACGTAAAACTTATTTGTGTATGTTGTAGCTTACACCCTGTTTTACAGAATCTGAGGTTTTTGTGTTGTGTCCACCATCAGCTGAGACACAACATGCTCTTGAATACCGAGTGGGTGTCATTTCAATCATAGAAATACAATTCATAGAATGGATCTATCCCTTCAGACCACTGCAATTAATCTGGTACACCATTTACATTTTAATTTAATTGAATTTGTAACTTGTAATTACTACCACAAAGATGACTGCCAGATCACCCTCTGAATGTCAACTTAAATGGTCATGTCTATTCAATTATCAATATTTCAATAAGTTTCATTTAACATTTAGCAGACACTCTTATCCAGAGCTACTTATTAAAGCAGCAATTAGGGTTAAGCGCATTGCTCAAGGCCACTTAAACTGATTTTTCACCTTGTCGGCTCAGGTATTCAAACCAGCGATCTTTCGTTTACTGGCCCAACACTCAACCGCTAGGCTACCTGCCGCCTTTGTGGAGGGTTAACAGTATAATTTAAAACAACAGATATTCCCATTCAAGTCAACATTCTCTGATGTCTGGACCTCCAACCATCTTTGTGGTACCATTTGAAAGTTTAAATTAAAATGGTATTTGTCATTTTACATTTATCAGCCAAAATATGACACTGTGTTCAAGATCATGTTGTGTGTCTCAACCGTTTCCTTTGAAGAAATTATAAATAGTTTGACACGCCTGTTTGTCTTTTCTAGTGATGAAGACATGGATGTCTCATGGTAGGGTGGGGTATGCTAAAGGGGTCAACTTTTGAGGACTTTTATCTCTTGAATGTTTTGGTGTCAAAAAGTGATTGAATTCAAATGGATTTACCCTACAGCATCAGATAGGCTGCATGGTATGCAATTGAAACTGTAGTGTATTTACAAGATTCATTTTCCTTGTACAACACCATTTTATATACAGTAATAGTCAAAAGTTTGGACACACCTACTCATTCCAGGGTTTTTCTTTATTTTTACTATTTTCTACATTTGTAGAATAATAGTGAAGACATCAAAACTATGAAATAACACACATGGAATCCTGTAGTAACCAAAAAGGTGTTAAACAAATCAAAATATATTTTAGATTTGAGATTCTTCAAAGTAGCCACCCTTTGCCTTGATGACAGCTTTGCACACTCTTGGTATTCTCTCAACCAACTTCATGAGGTAGTCACATGGAATGCATTTCAATTAACAGGTGTGCCTTATTAAAAGTTATTTTGTGGCATTTATTTCCTTCTTAATGCTTTTGAGCCAGTCAGTTGTCTTGTGACAAAGTTGAAGCATGGAGTAGGAGGTGTAATGGTGTGTGGGTGCTTTGCTGGTGACACTGTCAGTGATTTATTTAGAATTCAAGGCCCACTTAACCAGCATGGCTACCACAACATTCTGCAGCAATACGCTATCCCATCTGGTTTGCGCTTAGTCCCACTATCATTTGTTTTTCAACAGGACAATGACCCAACACTCCTCCAGGCTGTTTAAGTGCTATTTCACCAAGAAGGAGAATGATGGAGTACTCCATCAGATAACCTGGCCTCCACAATCCCCTAACCTCAACCCAATTGAGATGGTTTGGGATGAGTTGGACCGCAGAGTGAAGGAAAAGCAGCTAACAATTTCTTTGATTTGTTTAACACTGTTTTTGGTTACTATATGATTTCATATGTATTATTTCATAGTCTTGATGTCTTCACTATTAACCTACAGTGTAGAAAATAGTACAAAATAAAGAAAAACCCTTGAATGAGTAGGCGTGTCCAAACTTTTGACTGGTACTGTAGAAATTGATCGATTTTCAATCTGCAAACCAAAACACTATCCTGTTAAGTACATTTTATGTTAGCACCCCGACAGTCCTTCTAACCTATTATCTCTATATTATTTACAGTACAAAATATGTATTCCGCAACACTCTTAAGTCACAACATTTTGTTCACAACATAAGATGATGAGCCCCAAAAACTTTCTGGGTGTGAGAGTACATACGGTAATATTACTTATTATTCCACTTTGTACACATGATAATGAGTTTCATGTATGGTTGCAAAATTCCGGTAACTTTCCCAAAATTCCCAGAAATCCTGGTTGGAGGATTTTTATTTATTTATTTTTTACCTTTATTTAACTAGGCAAGTCAGTTAAGAACAAATTCTTATTTTCAATGACAACCTAGTGGGTTAACTGCCTTGTTCAGGGGCAGAAAGACAGATTTTTACCTTGTCAGCTTATGGATTCGATCTTGCAACCTTTCAGTTACTAGTCCAACACGCCAACCACTAGGCTACTTGCCACCCTGGATTCTGGATTTCCTGGTTATGGGAATCTTCCAACTGGGATTTCTGGAAACCTGGGTAATTTTAGGAAAGTGTCCGGAATTTTGCAAGCCTAGTTCCATGGAACATATGACAAAGGGTTAAATGTTAACAGTCTGTGGTGGAGAAACATTATTCAGGTTTCTGAATTTTCCTGTCACCTTCACTTTTTTTTAGCTGTATCCTATTTATTGTTGTATGGTCAGTAAACATAGCACTGGTAAACACTTATTTGTACACAATAACGTATCACAGTGAAGCCATCAGATATCTAAATTAACTGAACTTTTTTTAATTAATGAGAGGTTGGTCAGTGAGCATTGGACTATTGAGTCGGTAATGTCAGTAATGTAATCATATTCACCATTATTGAAATCTAAAACTCTGGGACTTCACTATTTGCTGTTTTCAAACTTCAAACAATCTCGGACATAATAGGAGTGGATCTAAAAAAAGAACTAATAAAAACTGCTAATGAGAAAGATGGCTTCCTGTGAGTGAGTGCGTGAGTGCGTGCGTGAGTGAGTGAACTCTGCCTCCCATGATGTGTGACCTCCAGCTAGACTGCTATAGGAGCATCAGTATGGTTATAGTGTTAAACTGACCCAAGACGCACCTCCAGCAACACATAAAACCTCACATAATTCTTCCCAAAAACAATGACAATTTCTCTCAACCAGTGGCATATGGAATTTTTAGGTGAGTGCTGATGCCGCCCTGTGATAAGCAGTGCCCACTTTGTTGAAGGCAGGGGCGCAATATATTTTGCTTGTCCACTCCCAGTGCGCCTCTCCAGGGTGCTGTTGGAGAAATGCATCGCTGCGGTGTTCCACCAACATTCCGTAAAAACAGTACCTAACATAAATCATGTAGCAGATTTAGCCTATGGTATTAAGAGTATGTGGATTTTCTGTAGCCTACAGGCTAGGGATAAAATGTATGACAATGTAATGCGATGGACACTTTTTACATCATACACGTTTCTCCAATCAAATAGCCTAACCTTAATGGCGCCCAATCAAAGTAAAATTAACAATATGGAATGGACCATCAGACTACTTACAACTGCTGTCCAGGAGTTTCACCCTGTGGGCTTAATTGTCATGAAAAAATGTAATACTTCTGCACTTCCTGCTGTGTAAACACATTGCTAATAGGCTCAGGATAACTCCTGATCAAGTTGGGTATCTGACATTCAGAACTTAAAACCTGTTGGGGATAGGGGGCAGTATTTGCACGGCTGGATAAAAAACATACCCGATTTAATCTGGTTACTACTCCTGCCCAGAAACTAGAATATGCATATAATTATTAGCTTTGGATAGAAAACACTCTAAAGTTTCTAAAACTGTTTGAATGGTGTCTGTGAGTATAACAGAACTCATATGGCAGGCAAAAACCTGAGAAGATTCCAAACAGGAAGTACCCTCTCTGATCATTCCTTGGGCTTCTTGCCTCTGTTTATTGAACATTTAGGATCTTTGCTGTAACGTGACACTTCCTACGGCTCCCATAGGCTCTCAGAACCCGGGAAAAAGCTGAATGATGTAATTTCAGCCCCAGGCTGAAACACATTAGCGCTTTTGGCAAGTGCTCTATCAGAGGGCCATCAGACTGAGGCTCGTGCATGAGGGGATCCCATGCTTTTACTTTCGCTCTCTTTGTAATAAAAAACAATTTCCCGGTCGGAATATTATCGCTTTTTTACGAGAAAAATGGCATAAAAATTGATTTTAAACAGCGGTTGACATGCTTCGAAGTACGGTAATGGAATATTTAGAAATGTTTTGTCACGAAATGCGTCATGCTCGTCACCCTTATTTACCCTTTCGGATAGTGTCTTGAACGCACAAACAAAAACGCCGCTATTTGGATATAACAATGGATTATTTGGGGCCAAACCAACATTTGTTATTGAAGTAGAAGTCCTGGGAGTGCATTCTGACGAAGAACAGCAAAGGTAATAACATTTTTCTTATAGGAAATCTGACTTTGGTGAGTGCTAAACTTGCTGGGTGTCTAAATAGCTAGCCCTGTGATGCCGGGCTATCTACTTAGAATATTGCAAAATGTGCTTTCACCGAAAAGCTATTTTAAAATCGGACATAGCGAGTGCATAGAGGAGTTCTGTATCTATAATTCTTAAAATAATTGTTATGTTTTTTGTGAACATTTATCGTGAGTAATTTAGTAAATTCACCGGAAGTGTTCGGTGGGAATGCTAGTCACATGCTAGTCACCTGCTAATGTAAAAAGCTGGTTTTTGATATAAATATGAACTTGATTGAACAGACATGCATGTATTGTATAACATAATGTCCTAAGATTGTCATCTGATGAAGATCATCAAAGGTTAGTGCTGCATTTAGCTGTGGTTTGGGTTTATGTGACATTATATGCTAGCTTGAAAAATGGGTGTCTGATTATTTATGGCTGGGTACTCTGCTGACATAATCTAATGTTTTGCTTTCGTTGTAAAGCCTTTTTGAAATTGGACAGTGTGGTTAGATTAACGAGAGTCTTGTCTTTAAAATGGTGTAAATTAGTCATATGTTTGAGAAATTGAAGTAATAGCATTTCTAAGGTATTTGAATAACGCGCCACGGGATTCAACTGGCTGTTGAGTAGGTGGGACGCAAGCGTCCAGAGAGGTTAAATAGCCAAATTGATTAGTCACAGGAATAAGATAGGCCAACCACATGGAGGGGCATTCATAAAATTCCATTGTGGGCTGACACTGTAGGCTACACCCCAGTAAGCACAAACAGACACTGAAGTCTTTGGTTCAGATTTGGTCCATCCTAGACCAGCCTTGATTTGGCCAAAACGTAGACCTCAATGTTGGTTCAGATTTGGTCCAGTCTGGACTGGCCTTGATTTGGTCCAAAAATAGACTGTCTACTTTCATTCAGAACTGAAAATTAACCTGATATCAATGTCCGGAGAAGACGTATTTTCAACTTTAATTCAGAACCGAAAATGAACCTGATTTCAACCTCTAGAAATACATATTTTAAACATCCGGAAAATACATATTTTCACCTTTCATTCAGAACCTAAAATGAACCTAACTTGGAAAATACCTGGAAAATACCTATTTTAGATGTCTTTTCAGTGAACTGTTGCTTACTGGGACTATTCTAGATTTGTAGGGTATAGGAGGGACAATTTTTTTTTGCCTCACCTAGGGCTGAAAAACAGCCAGGACCGGTCCTGTGCTGCTCCATATGCCATGATTTAAAAACCTATAAAGGGCAAAATTATTTTCAGCTGATACACATGTTCAAAGTCTCCAACTCAAGGAACTTCAGAGCACACATAGACGTGTATTCATAAAGCTTCTCAGAGTAGGAGTTCTGATCTAGGATCAGGTCCCCCTTGTCCATATAATCTTATTCATTATGATCTAAAAGGCTAAACTGATTCTATATCAGCACTCCTACTCTGAGACTTTGTAGATATGGGGACTGAAGCGCATCCTTATTGCCTTCTATCTGGGAAACAATCAACTAGCACTATCAAATCGATAGACAGGTATAATAATAAAAGGTTAAGGGGTAGAATATATGACAAACATAAGGTGGATATCCTGACTACCCTCTTGAGTTATGGGGCTTGCATAGATGTGCTATAGATGAGGTGAGACCCCATTGTTATGCATCTAGTTACAATTGCAAGTGGCGAGTTGCAACTAGCGTTATAAAGGTACTAGGTATAAGGAAGAAACGCTTCAAGAGAAGGAAACAATATTACACCATCTGCAAGAGATATACCAATATATGGTTAATGCTTTTTTTGTTATTGCTCATAAAATGATTACCAGATTTCACAAAATATGTCTATAATTTTGTAGGTAAAGCTAAATAGCTGGAACTGGAATTGCTAGGGGGCTGTCACACGTGGGAGAAAATGTAGGGTAAATAGCGCTGCACAGCTTCCAGTAAACAGTCGCTTTCAAAATAGGGATTTTTTTGGCTAAGCGGTAAGCCAGTAATTCTGCCTGTAGATTATGTCTGTTTGAACTACACATTGACACATTCAGCCTGAAGCAGGAGTTAAAAAAAAAACTTAAAAATCACCAAAGCTCTGGAGCATGTCTTTAAGTGATCAATCCAGTCAATCCAATCACATAACCACACTAGCAGATAATGCTTGTCATTTCTGAGGTAAGAAATAAAGTTGTCAGTAGGAGACCAAGAAGTGAGAATCTACCCTTGATGTATAGATCTAATAACGATTTATGAATTGTAAGCGTGACTCCCTGGGCATAGATTACTGATCTCTGCCGGCACACCACCCTGAATTCACCTGGGTTATTTTCTATTGACTAGCAGGGGGCTCTGTGCCAAGGGTGACTGACTGGCCATCAGCTTAGCTCTTATCCTGGGCCTTATTGACTCCAGCTTCTTAGGTAAGCTTTATGTTGATCACAGCAACAAAACCCTTTGACTGCTACCTTCAAAATCATAATATTATATTGATGTTTCAGGGGACTGGGGGCAGTGGGTTTGTTGGATTTTTCAGTTTATGAGCTGAGCACCCTTTCTGTGTAGTTTATAAGTGATTGGTTCTGTACACATTTATTGAACTGATTTACAAATATTATTTACATGTCTTGAAAAAGGTCATGCAAATGTGGTTAATGCCTGGGCTTGACTTGAACAAAAATATATAGTGGAAATTAGACATTCGTACATAGAAAATGAGATCAGTTGTGATTATGCTTATTCTCAGATCTTCAAAAATCCTTATGGTTTATTATTAGAGCTGACATTATCCATGTTTGAACACAGGCCATAATCTATTTTAGATCTCTATGATGGCATCAGCAGCAGAATCAGCATGTGGTCCAGCTTGTTAGCCTGCTTTTTCTGACAATAAAGCACATCTTGAATAATTGGTGCCAGCCTCACTTAGATGTCCTGTCTCATCAGAAGCCACTGAAAACTAGAAGTAAAATACAGTATACAGTATATTGCTATCAGCAGTGAATGTTGAGTTGATCTGTTACTAAGTTTATTTCTGGTTGGTTGGTTTGTTGGTTGTATGAATGGGTAGGAGAGATACAGTACCAGTCAAAAGTTTGGACACACCTACTCATTCAAGGTTTTTTCTTTATTTTTACTATTTTCTACATTGTAGAGTAATAGTGAAGACATCAAAACTATGAAATAACACATATGGAATCACGTAGTAAGCAAAAAAGTGTTAAACAAATCAAAATATATTTTATATTTGAGATTCTTCAAAGTAGCCACCCTTTGCCTTAATGACAGCTTTGCACTCTCTTGGCATTCTCTCAACCAACTTCATGAGGAATGCTTTTCCAACAATCTTGAAGGAGTTCCCACATATGCTGAGCACTTGTTGGCTGCTTTTCCTTCACTCTGCAGTCTAACTCTTCCCAAACCATCTCAATTATTGGTCAAATAGCCCTTACACAGCCTGGAGGTGTGTTTTGGGTCATTGTCCTGTTGAAAAACAAATGATAGTCTCACTAAGCGCAAACCAGATGGGATGGTGTATCGCCGCACCCCGACACGGTCACAGCTCCTCCTCCATGCTTCACGGTGGGAACCACACATGTGGAGATCATCCGTTCACCTACTTTGCGTCTCACAAAGACACGGCGGTTGGAACCAACAAACGGCGAAAAACAGTTCCATAAGGCTCCCAGGCTATACAGAAAATAACCACCCACAAAACACAAGTGAAACAAACAACTAAATATGGCCTCCAATTAGAGGCAACGACAACCAGCTGCATCTAATTGGAGGTCCTACCAAAAACCCAACATAGAAATAGAAAACTAGATTTAAACATAGAAATAGAAAACATAGAACCTAAACCAAAAACACCGAAACACACAAAACAAACACCCCCTGCCACGCCCTGACCAAACTACAATGACAAATAACCCCTTTTACTGGTCAGGACGTGACAGCAGAGGTAACTCTGGGTCTTCCTTTCCTGTGGCGGTCCTCATGAGAGCCAGTTACTCTTTGCTTATTTGAGCTGTTCTTGCCATAATATGGACTTGGTCTTTTACCAAATAGGGATATCTTCTGTATACCACCCCAACCATGTCACAACACACCTGGCTCAAACACATTAAGAAGAAAATAAATTCCTCAAATTAACTTTTAACAAGGCACACCTGTTAATTGAAATGCATTCCAGGTGACTACCTCATGAAGCTGGTTGAGAGAATTCCAAGAGTGTGCAAAGCTGTCATCAAGGCAAAGGGTGGCTACTTAAACATAATATATATATTTTAATATTATATATATATTTATATATTAATTTAATAATATATATTTTAATAATATATATTTTGATTTGTTTAACACTTTTTTGGTTACCACATGATTCCATATGTGTTATTTCATAGGTTTGATCTATTCACTATTCTAAAAAAAGAAAGAAAGAAAAGCGCTTGAATGACTAGATGTGTCCAAATTTTGGACTGGTACTGTATGTTGTTTAGGTGTGTTTTTTTAAGCCAAACTTAAGGTTTAAAGGACCCACAGTCAGACATTTAAATCCCTAAACAAAGAAGAGGTAGTTTGAAGCAAATTATTGTATGCATAATATAGTGTTAATTAACTGAATGTTGTATCTACTGAATCTCACATCATCATCATGAAAGAACATTAATTCCAGAAAAACTTGTTGACCTCGAAACAAACAAATACACCATTACATAGCCCCAAATGCGTTTAGATTTTAATGTTTGAATTGAGAACCATGAGCTAGAGGGAAAATGAATTATAAACTGTCTGAATTTACTTTGATACATACAGCAACATTTTAAAATGGCCAGAAATGCATTTACGGGGGAGGAAAGGTCTGATTGTTTTCAACTTTTCCTGATCTCAATCATTTGTGTGGTGTGATGGTTTTCCTTGCCATCTCCAAATTGCTCTCTAAGGCTTGAATAAATATTGTAAATAAGTTCACGCCCCACTTATGAGTCATCTCCAATGGAGGCCTCTACTGTTGAGCTGTGTTGGGATTTTCAATCACAAGATATCCCTTCTAAGCCTCTCACAAAATAACCAATTTAATCAATTTAATCCAACATCACAAACAGATGTTCTCATTAAAGTTGCACAAAATGCACTATGATTTAAGTTGGAGTTTATTCTTAGGCCAAAGGTCTGTTAGTGTACCTTGCTTACACGTCTCCTCTATTTATAGGTAATGTGGAAGCTAACATGAACTGATATGAACAGAGCATTGTGATTGGTCCAGAATGGTGGTGCTGTGCAACATCATTCTCAGAACACTAAGTCCATTTGTCTCAGACTGACTATGCTTGTGAATGTCGTTTTTTCAAACATGCTTTGAGATAGTTACATTGTCTATTACTTACTACGATGAACATATCATTGGAGGACACCTCATTTGAGATGGGCTGGGCTACAAGGGAAGGTATTGGAAAGGTGGAGTGAGCATCCAAAAGGTGCATTTAATCCAGTACTGTATGGAGTTTGTCTTTCACAAACTGTGTTGAAAGAGGTCTGGAAGGGGTCCGGAATGCCAGTGGTGTGTCGTTCTGTGGTCTAATTGGGGGGGAAAAAAGATCCATATAAGCCTTCCCTGGAGGGGAAAAGAAGATCTATTATTCAGTCATCAACCTCCAGCAGAAAGGACAGTGACATTACATTCCTTGTTCAGGTCTAGACTAGGTGGGCGTCATAGGGTGGTCTCCACGCAGGATCCGTTCATGTGCAGCAAATGATTCAGGCAGCCCTCGTTGCGGTGCACAATGAGCACGGGGAAGTAGAGTGCGTCCTGGTAGTCCGGCGGGTTCTCCTCACTAGTTGGCTGGTCCGACGGTGTCAGGCAGCGCGTGCTCTCTGTGGGGCATGACGTCTCGTTGAGGCTGCCGCTGCTCCGCCACAAGCAGCTGCGCCGCGAGCCGTACAGCCGCGACAATGAGAAACGGCTGGCGCTGAAGGGGATGTGTGGGCTAGTCCCGTTGCAGATGCTCAGAGCACTGCACGAGAAGATGGATGAGCTGCTGATGGTGCGGTGGCAGCGCTCGCAGTTCGGCCGGTAGCTGCCGTAGCTGCCGCACACCGAGTAGGTGTTGGAATTGCTGCCGCCACCTGAGGAGAGCTGAGCAAGGTCCATGAGCACAGCCTCGGAATAGCTGGGCACCAGCTGCTGGTTGGAGCGGATGTGCCACTCCAGCTCGGTGCTGTCGATGGTGTTGACCCGAGGGATGTGGTGGCAGTATGGTCGCTCCTCGGACGGTGTGACAGGGACACAGTCAAAGCCGAACAGCTTCTCCACATGGTAGTGGAGGTAGGCTGTGCGGTACTCGGTCAGCACACGCAGCGGCCAGGAGAAGGTGAAGGCAGCGGCTGCCCAGAACACGTAGTTGGACAAGTACCAGGGCAGGTGGTCTAGGTCCGAAAAGGCAATCATGTACTCCTTAAAGTCTACATTCTTCAGGTGCATGCCCTCGCGGGCCTCCATGTAGTCGTCCAGGCCCTCGTTCTCGGTGAAGAAGCGGGCCCGCTGGGTTAGGTAGGAGTTCTCCGTCTCCACATTGGCGAAGCTAAAGCACTTGGTGAACCTCAGCTTGGTGATGGGGAAGCTGTCCAGGCCCTGCAGCTGCTTGGAGATGTCCTTCACGCCACAGTTGCCGTAGTTAAACTCCGCCTCAGCCACGTGCGTGTTGACACGCTGGTGATACACTTGCGTGGTGGTGTAGGCGTCGCCGTTACGGTAGCGCGTCACTTGCCGCGTGCGCCGCACGTAATGGTAGCTGATGGCCTTCCACCAGATGCAGGGTGTGGCCTGCTGCATGCGCCCGATGCGCTCGCCCACACTCTCCACATCCACCTTGTACAGCAGTGCATTGTGGGTGCGGCAGTGCCAGCACTCCACCAGGTAGACCACGTATAGCATGACCATGAAGGCCACAGGAATGTAGATGTATCCGTTGGAGCAGGGGCTTTCATGGTACATAATTGACTTGACCTTGTAGGCACTGTCGAAGGTGAGCCGTGTCACCTTGGTCATGTGGCACCAGGTCAAGGCCCCCACGCAGCCGTACATGAGTAGGGACAGGAGCAGGCATTTCCAGTGGCTATCCCTGCACAGGGACTTACTGAGGGACTGCTTCAGGGGCCACTGCTGCACAGGGGGAAATGGAGAGAGAAAATACCAATGAGTCTGGGAAAACATACCTGTAAGCATTGTTGTGCTAACCATTATACATACAGTGAGAAAATACATATCAAATGCACAGTGAGAATGATGAATTGATGGATATTTGAAGCAATAGCTATCTTTTAAATAACTCTATAGAAACAGTAAACTTGAAAGAATTTGAGCCAAAAGCAACTACTCTGCAACACACTAAATATTCAGCTTTCTAAGTGCTTTGACATATCTTATGCATGAGCAAAGAGCTGCATGTCTTTGCTTGTTATGATCAAACAGTTCAGACTTTATCTGAACGTTCACATGATCAACCTCCCCACGAGAATATTTTTGTTTCCATTTCTTTTTTTTATTTATACTATTCAATTTTTCATATTTTTTCCAACACCAGATACAAACATGCACATGCGAACATTGATTTACAGACGCACACAAACAACGACTACATCTCATCAGCCCGGATCCGCATGCTCACACTCCCTTCCCTAGTGCCTGCATTATTGTTTCCCACATGGCCTTAAATTGTACAGATTTGTTCTTCTCGGTCGCCTATGTATACATTTTTTCAAGATGAGTGATGAGAAGAGAATCAGCCCTTTGGGTATCTCACTATACCCCCATATGCCATGTCTTGAAATATGCAGACAGTCAGATTAAAAGTACATTTACATTGTAATACTTCTGACAGCCAACTTTATAGCTCTGCCCATTACTTTTGGAATTCATAGCATTCCTAGAAAGCATGGATTATTGAGTCATTGTTAGTTTTACACTTAAGATATGACTCTTCCATTGTGCTGTAGAATTTTTATTTTGTCTATTGTATAATAAATGAATTCTATAAAATAGTTTATACTGGATTAAGTTTACATTTTCGTTAACTGTAATTTCATTAGTTATGCTCCAACATTCCCTCCATCTTGTGCCAACATCAGTTATTTTTAAGTCTTGGTTCCAATAGTTTATATTTTTCTAATTAATTGGATAGGTTGGATATGCTCTCTGCAAGATTTTGTATGTCTTATCTATCATGTGAACATCCCTTTCTGACTCAAATAAGATTCCCTCAAGGTTGCTCTGATGTCCAAAAGATTTAAAATAAAAAATGCTGTGATATGTAACTTTTAAGTTGCATCAATTTGAAAATATCTACATGGGTCAGACCAAAATAGATTTATAATTCTATCATGGAAATAATAGTATTTCCTGTTACCAAGTCACTTACGGTATCTATGCCTTTAGTTTTCCATGTGGACCAATTTATTGGTGAATTCTGAAAAGCTATCCAAGGATTGTTCCGTAGGGTTGTGTTTTATGGGAGTGATATTTGTTCTAGTAGAATAAGTGTATTTTTCTTCCATATTGTTATAGTGTTCTTAACTATGAAGTTGTTAACATTCTTAGCTTTATTTAACATTCTTAGCTTTATTTAAGTTTTAACATTCTTAGCTGAAAATAAAAATATTCTGGGGATGAGCATGAGCATCTTCAATATGTACCGATTGTTCCCCTTTAGTGCATTTAACTATATGTCACAAGTAAAAGCCTTGGGTAGTGAGTTGATACAATTCCAAGTCTGGAAGATTAAAAACTCCCTCTCACTTTGGAAGATGTAAAACTTTATTTTTTATTCTATGACCGGGTATACTTTTTTAAAGAATGTCTTTGGTGGGGTAATTGGTACTTCCAAAAATAAATACAAAAACTTTGGGAGCCATTACATTCTGAAGAGGCTTATACTACCTGTAAGATTTATGGGAAGATTGTACCATTTAATTAAATCTGCTTTCATATGTGACTCGTTTCAGGAAACTGGGGGTAGGAGAGCCATTTGAACATAAACATATTTTTTTATCAAAATGCGTTTTTTGGGGGAAAAATGCCTTCTGGAACATATGAACTTTCATGTCCCTTAATTACAAACTTGTATGACATCTGGAAATATGAATAAAAATTGTTAAATTACGAGCCTAGTTAGTTTAGCTACGGAAAAAGTGAGGAACCTTCCTGCTAGCCATGATTGGCTGGGGCTGGACATGCCGAGAGATGAGTTCAGATTGGTCTGCCAGATTGCACGCTTCTGTCTATATGTATACGTAGTAGAACTGTAAAACTGTTGCTCTCTCCACTTTCTGGAGGACCGAGATTTGAAATCAGTGGAATGCTGGATGGAATTAGAGAATGATAGCTAAGGAGATGGAGAAAATTCTGGCATTTGATTGCAAATATGCAGAGGAAGTCAAAAAGAGAACACACAGAAGGCTGTTGTATAAAACACCTGTCTCCGGATTACTTCAAACTTAGGGCAACCATGGCATCCGTGACAGAGAGGGAGAGGTGTCCATCCAAAAGCTGAGACTCAGAGCTACAAAATGGTATATCATACACTGCATTTGAGGAACAATGGGAAAGTAATTCTGCTTTGAAAGTTGATAAACTTATAACCTCACTTTTGAGAAAATGGCCTTTGAATAATTTTGCTACTTCTACTGGAGAGCTCTTCTTTGTCTACACCCACTTAGCATCGTTCACACCCTCTTAAGCTTTAGCTCCACCAATCTCTTTAAGGGTTGATCCGAGTGTTCTGTCCAAACAAAAGCAGTCAAGCACCCAAGCTAACTGGCTAACAATTGTCGCAGTGACATTCTATTAAAATTGACACTTGCATAGTGGAGTCTTTTGTTAAGACATGTAGCTAGCTAGCTAGCTAGCTAGCTAGCTAAACAATGAACCATAATCACAATTCATGATGTTACTACCTTGCATGAATCTGCAGGTAGCTAACCAACCAGGTTCAATGTTAGCTAGCTAACATTAGGCTATGACTAGCCAAGCAAATGGCTCTGAAATACAAATATTAAGATCATACACATAACATTAGTTAGTGAGCCAGCCAGCTAACATTAGTTAGCTAGCTAACAGTATACTTTAACTTGAAATGAAAACAACTGTCAAAATTAGAAACGTGTAATATTTGAACATGTAGCTAGATAGGCTAGCTAGCTAAACCATAAACCCAACTCATGACGTTACTCCCCTGAATGAATCTGCAGGTAGCCTACCAACCAGGTTCAATGTTAGCTAGCTAACATTAGGCTATAACTAGCCAAGCAAATGGCTCTGAGATACGAATAATAATATCATACACGTAACATTAGCTAGCCAGCCAGCTAACATTAGTTAGTTAGTTAACAGTACACTTTAACTTGAGTGGCATGTCCAGCCCACTCATTATCTCAGCCAATCATGGCTAGCGGGAAGGTTGCTGACTTTTTCTGTGGCTAAACCAACTAGGCTCGTAATTTAACTATTTTATTCATATTTTCAGATGGCATACACATTTGTTATTAAGGCACATGAAAGTTCACATGTTCCAGAAGGTATTTTTGCCAAAAAAACACATTTTAATAAAAACAATAACAAAACAAGATATTATGGCTCTCGTGTGAAGAGGTGACCCACACATACACCTAGTTTATCACATTTGTTATTATTTTATTGTCCCAGTTCATTAAACTTATGGGTCTATAATCAGTAGGGAACTCCAGATTTTCCTGCTTTTAATATAACTGAAATAATTGTTTAATACATGGAACTAGGAAGTACTGAATACTGAATTGAGTGCCATGTTTGTTTTCATGTGTAAATAGGGGCAATACTTTGTCTGAAAATGCTAAATAGAATTATATTGGAAAGCCTTCCATTCCTAGTGCTTTTCTCCACGTGAATGTTTTAACAGTATATAATATTTATTTTTGGGTGATCTCTGTTTTTAGCAATTTTTTTATTTTATTTATTTTTGATATATATTTTCTGCTGATAATCACTTCAGGGTTGTTGAGTCTAAGAAGGTGTGTTCAACAAATGGTGTTGATGAAGCACAAAGTGAGGGTGTTTGTCAGATGCGTCGATGAACGGTGACCAAAATGCTGCGGGTGTAGTGCTCATCTTTCCTTTTTATTTGAAAGAACACTCAAAACAAAAATAAACAGACGACGAAACAGTTTCATAAGGCACAGGCTACATAGAAAATAACCACCCACAAAGACAGGAAAAACAGGCTGCCTAAGTATGGCTTCCAATCAGAGACAACAAATTGCCTCTGATTGGAAGCCATACCTGGCCACACATAGAAAAAGAAACATAGAAATAGAAAACTAGAACCAAAATCCCCTAGAACCAAAAACCCCCAAAACAAACACCCCCTGCCACGCCCTGACCATACTACAATTACAAATGACCCCTTTCCTGGTCAGGATGTGACAGTGTTAGATAAGTCAGCGATTATTTTAGGGTTTATTTGGGTTCACAGGCTTTCATTCACACTTCCTGTTACATGGCATTTCATTTAAATTACTTATTTTTATAGGCTACAATAGCCTACATTGTATTTCAACGATTTCGAGCAATGGCTTATTAGTGTGTTCTATCTAGCGCCTCCAACATTTACATTTTAGTAATTTAGCAGACGCTCTTATCCAGAGCGACTTACAGTAATGAATGCATACATTTAATTTCATGCATTTTTTTGTACTGGCCCCCCGTGGGAATTGAACCCTGGCGTTGCACAACCCTGGCGTTCCACACACCATGCTCTACCAACTGAGCCACAGGGAAGGCTCAAACTGAGTGTCTTTCAAGCTGACACTTCGATATTGTTAAGACTGGCTCTGCGTTACATAAAAAAACTATTGTGTAATAGAAGGGCTAATGGAAGAGATATTGCTTGCCCAACTTCCATGTTGATGGTTAGAAGTCATAATTGGGCCAATGTAGGCTAATGTAGAGTAAAACAAAAGTTTGACTCAACATTAGCACCTCTCAAGACTTAAACCTTGATTGGAAATGTAAATTCTTCAGTCCTAGGTTTAATTCAGAAGTGTGATAATAGGAACTGTGAGTGTAAGGTAATGAATACTCACACATTAAAATGTTTAGTGACATCCTATCTACTGATAATAAACCCTTCTACTAAATCATCATCCAATCCATGGCTATACAAAGCAGATCGGATTTTAACCAGGCAGCAGTTAAACATTTGTATACAATTGAGTGTTTCCTGATGTAAACCTATTCAGAATGACAGTAAAAACAAGAGGGCCTGATTGTAACAATTATAAATAATAATAGTTTGTGAAATTCCCCTAAATGTTAAAATTGTTGTGTAAATGAACATTAAAAGGGCTTTCATAATTCCTTGCCTTGGAATAGTATATAGCCTGTCATATCTCCTCAGACAGGGGGCTGTCAATCATTTTGATACGCACCAGAGAGGGACCATTTCATGGGGACATGACCATTTCGGTGACTGGAAGGGAGAGAAAAACAAGCACACACTCACGTAGTTTGCCTAAACTCATGCGCAAACACACACAAACTTGCACAATCAAACTACACCACATATTTAATAATTTGGTCAAAACCATATACGATTTACAGTGATAAACGATAGCCTAAGAAACGTATTCAAAACAAGATTGGTGCAGATGTGCTGATGCAGCGCATAATGCGTTAATTTTAAGTGGGTAATTGAACCGATATCTCAGAATCGGAATAGGGCTCAGGTTATGTGGGATTTAGCTATGATATGAATATGAACCATTTGCCAAATGCACGATTTGCTTAGCAGCTCTCGTACAGCCGCAAGCTAAACAAAGCGTTTCTCTTCTCTCACCTCCTCATGGGGGCTCTCTTCTGTGTCCTCCTCTGGAACAGTAGTGGTGTTGCTCTCACTGGCCGTTGCAGCCGATGCTGGGGACATGTTGACAATAGCAAAAACACAGGGGCATGGATCACCTTAGTAAAACTGAGGTCCAAATCACAGTGCAACCTAAACTAGCCAGCAAGCCTACCCCAGGCTACATAATCCAACCAATATAGCGGGGAGGAAAACCCTACATCCTGCTCCCATTGTAAAGCAGCATCTTCTCCCCCACAGCATGAGGTGCCACTGCATGGCTACAGCAGCCTATATCCAAAGCGAAATGTATTGGGTTCATATGTTCACGGTAGAAAAAAATTAGCTTCTTTGCGCCTTGATGCAGGTGCTTCCGAAATACTCTTGCGATAGATTAAGGCACTGTTTCCCAACAAGGGTTACTAGGACAAAAAAACACTACTAGGCTGTAGGACAAAGGCAAGTAGGCTTGTCTGTAGACTAGGCTACATGTGCTCCCCCCTGAGACGGCACAGACAGAATGTATAAGAGCACACCTGGTGATGTGTGGTGATTGCAATCCTCTCCAGGTACTTGTGATGAGAAGGCATTTGCATTCTCATTTCAACGCCAAACCCACCACTGATGCGCATGGCCAAAGAGCTCTATGTTCAGGTAATTTTCCCAAAGCACTGGTTCCAATTCCGTTTATCAAACTCCAGGCTCAGTGACGTTATCCTCACAAGGTGAGGTATTGAAAGGTATTGAAAACAGGTGTTCTATAATTTTGACCACTACCTTTTTGAGAAGAAAAATTATTACTTGTTGTTAAACAAAATCTCTTCCTCTGAGCAATTGTATTATTATAAAATAAGGGCCACCGTTTTTAGAGCATACAATATAGCTCAGTATTTGAATAATTTATTTTATACAGTCATTTTTGCTCCATATATAGCCTACTCAATGAAAACCATCCTTGGTTCAGTGAAAATCCAAGCCTTTACCATTAGTTTCCAATAGGCTAGTTTGACCTTATCCAGTTTTATGGCTCACCCCAGAGTGAAGTTATTAGATGGCACAGTGACTATGTGAGCATGATGTAATCAACTTACAGCATCTAATCATTCAAAAAGTATGGCCAGGTAGGATTGGACTTGGAACATTAATGACATTAGCTGCAGGAACAAATATGCAACAGCTAGCCTACTCTTGACAGCAAGTTGAAATGCCAGAAAATCTGCTCAAAAGCTTTTCATGCTATAGGCAAGACTACTTTACTGCTTCTGTTCTGCGAATCTAGTATCTTAACTATGAATAGTATTAAAGTAATCCTTGGTAACACTAGCACTTTATGTTGCTGTAGTTAGTTACAACATATTAACATGTTTTACCTAATCATTATGTATTATCGCCTGTAGCCTGCTGTAGGCTGATTCTGCCCTCTCATGGCCACAATGTTGAGGCCCTTGGCTCTAAACATTTTGATGTGATATGAAAGTAGAGGGCTTTATGTTTCTAGAACTGTACTGCAATTGAGAATCGATTCACGTTTAGATGGAGTATTTGGCTGTCAGCGCCAAGTTGCCTCTAAACAGAACATGTAAGGTCCTTGGACTATAAGGAGTAACGTTAGGCTCCTTTAGCCCATTAGGATAAATTAGAGAGCACCCACCAGAGAAGAATAATACAGTATTGAACATAATAGGCTAACATGCTGACCACACTGCTCTCGTCACAAAATAAATGTACACATACATGTTACATGCTGACCACACCACTCGCATCGCGGGTGCAAGCATTGCAAAATAAATGTATTAAATCATTGCACCCACACTGCTGGTGTGCGTCAACGAGCGTCATCTGCGTAGCCAGGCGCTAAAATAGAACTTTGTAATGCTTGACGTGCAAGTCCCGCTTCGCCCATCTCCTCATTGGTCTTTAGGACCATATACCCACGTGGGTGATTGAAAGATGAACTGAGGTCTACACTCCAGTTGGTAGTGGTAATGCACTTAAAGTTGGTTGCCAAACGTCATATAAAATCAATAGAAGAGGCCTGAAGGAGTAGAGATTACTATAATTTTTTTTTTTCCCTTTTATCTTTGGATTAATTGTCGGATTAGAGGACCTTGTGCATTTCAGGTAAAATAACAACCCAATGTTTATATCCCAGGACAAATTAGCTAGCAACAGCAAGCTAAATTGTCATAAATGTTTAATGCTTTTCGACCTGTCCCCGAATTAATATAGTTGGTTCAGAGTTCGTTTTGATATTTCAACTTGCATGTCCTGATTGCGTCTGGTGTTGGTGGACAAAATCGTCACGCGCAAGGCGAGTGGTCTGGTCAGCATTACATTTACTTCATTTAGCAGACGCTCTTATCCAGCATCTTGGTAGGCTATATTAATAGGCCACTGAAGTTTTACTTCCATGTTTGTAATAGGCCTATTCTAAATGCTTACTTATAGGTCAACTCATAGGCTACACTTTTTGTATTCTGTCCCCATATTGCAACATTAGATTAGGCTGTCTGTTTTTAGGCCTAAGAAATGGCCTCTTGCCTACTCACTGAAAAATGAGCTCCCTATTTACTTAAAACCTGTTGAGGCCACGGGTTAGCAATGAACCCTGAGACGGGATTGCTAGCAAGGCTGGAAATTCAAAACATCAAAAATCTAATAATTTCAATTTCTCAAACAATCAACTATTTTACACATCTCCTTAATCTAACCACATTGTTCGATTTTCAAAGAGGCTTTACGGCAAAAGCATAAAGTTAGATTATGTTAGGACAGTACATAGCCACAAAAGTACAAACATCCATTTTCAATTCAAGGTCAGGCGTCACCAAAAGCAGAAACCAGCTAAAATTATGCACCAACCTTTGACAATCTCCATCAGATGACACTCCTAGGACATTATGTTATACAATACATGCATTTTTTGTTCCATCAAGTTCATATTTATATCCAAAAACCGCATTTTACAGTAGCGGTGAAATTCTGATTTTTTTCTTCTCTGAAATGCTTCCGGTGAACAACGTTACAATTTTCAAAATTACTATTCGAAAACATTGGTAAATTATAATATTGTCATTCAAATAATTATAGTTTAACATTTCGTAAATGATACTGTCTTGCCAGATTTCAAAATAACTTTACTGGGAAATCACAAGTTGCAATAAACCGGGTGCTGTGCTAAGAACAATAAGCTAGCCTAATTAGCTTAGCATCATCTTGTAACCATGTAATATCAATAATACTATTGTCAATAATCCATTACCTTTGATTATCTTCATCCATTGGCAGTTCCAGGAATTCCAGGTCCACAACAAATGTGGTTTCTTTTGACAAAGTTCATAATTGATGTCCAAATAACTCCAAGTTGTTCCATGTTGTTAGCGCTTCGGTGGCTACTAAAAAGTAGCGCGGGGGGGTGTGTGAAGTCACGGCGAAAAGTTAAAAAAGTTACAAAAAGAATCTATTTACGTTTGTTCAAACATGTCAAACGTTGTTTAGCATCAATCTTTAGAGCCATTTTTAACGTGAAACATCAGTAATGTTTCAACCCGACCTCACCTGTGTCTAGAAAAACGTTTTTTTTAAATGTCTCGTGTCTCATGATTGCGCAGGTGCAGGCCATAATGGAAGTGACGACATCCCAGGGACGTCAACTTCAATGCATTCTAATTTGCTCCCTGTTAATCATAGAAGTTTCAAACAACTTTATAAAGATCGCTGACATCTAGTGGAAGCCGTAGGAGTTGCGAAATGAATCCTTTCTCACTATGGTATCTAATAAACAATGACACTAAATAGTACAGCCACAAAATTCTCATTTTTTTAAAATCTATTTTTCTCAGGTTTTTGCCTGCAATATGAGTTTTGTTATACTTACAGACACCATTCAAACTGTTTTAGAAAATTCAGAGTGTTTTCTATCCGAATGTGTTAATAATATGCATATCCTAGCTTCTGAGTTGGTGTAGGAGGCAGTTAAAAATGGGCACATATTTTTTTCAAAATTCTCAATACTGCCACCGTGGCCCGTAGAGGTTAACTTGTTAATCTCCTGGTTGTGACATACTAGTTTATAAATAGACACAAATGAAAGCACGGTACGGGAACATTGGTCAAACATATCCTGTAAAACCAGGGAGACTCCACGGCGTTGGTGGGTGGTTGTAATGTAAACGCATACCACGCCCTTCGGGGATTCCCCAATGTCAGTGCTGAGCGCTTACCCTATCGCCTTTCATTGCTCACGTGCTCTCAACTATGTAGGCTGACCTTAGTTTATGAGCGTACCAAATGTATTTTAAATCCTGTTGCTGATTTTTAAGTATTTTTATGGTTTGAACTAAATGGCCCATTTTGCATGTATACGGTGTCGCAAGATGACTTCACTTATTTTCATTTAACTGCAGTTGTGCGGGAAAAGAAAAGCGCTCGACCCGGTGGCATGAAAAGCAACAAAGGAACAGTGATTTCCTACTCAGGTGTGATCGACTTTTCCTCCGAGGACTGCTCGCACCATCAAGCAAAAGGTAGTCCTTTTAGGGTTTAAACCAGCAAAGCCTTCCTGGAGTGACTGAGGGCCGGGGGCCACCATGGCAAGCGCTAAAGATGCGAATGGGAAAGTGAATTTATTGGAGGATAACCGAATAGACTCTGGTGTTGAATCATTCCAATATTTTACGACAGATGATCCCTATAACAAAACGGTAAGGGATTCGACTTCTGAATCCAGTGAAGTCAGGGACAAATGTAGCAGCAACACGGAGGAGCGGTTGGATTCTGCTTATGGCTCGTCGTCACTAACTGTTGAGAATTTCAGTGAGATAATAGAGGGCTGCAACATTTCGGAGTCTGAAGATGACAGTGCGGAGAATACAGGATTTGAAAATAAAGAGAACCTTCTCACCAACATCACTGAAGATGGAGACACGTAGGCCTAAGTTTTTATTTATTTACATCTTTAAAGTAATACATATTTAAATGTATCCTATGCATATGTTCTTGAGTAAGTAAAATGTGTCCATGTCGACGACTTTATGGTGAAACGATGTAGCAAGAAATACACGCATATGTGGCTGTGTGCAAGCGTTGACGTATTTATTATGCATTTAATTGACACATTTCAGTATAGATAAAAGTAGGGCCAACCGTAATTTGAGTGTGATTTTCCAATCTCCTTTAATCCTAATCTCTTTGTCCATAATAACTTTTCACAGTCTAAAATGCATAACATAGGCGATTGAGTTACTAATTGGGCCATGATTACAATTATCAACCAACTTAATCCTAATGCACATTGTGATGTCTGTTCTACCCCATACATTTGTGTCCAATCTAAAACCCAACCCTTCGCTCTTAGAAGCTCCCAGATACACCCTGTACAACTGACAGAATTGGATTGGTGTTGCTCCTTGGTTGTCCTTTTATGGGGTTTCAACTGGCCATGAGAGCATAGACTAAAATTACCACTGTCAACAAACCGGTGATGTTTTCTTTGACATAATCATGTCTGATGGGATGACTGGATGTCTGTGTGTTAACCACCATAACAATTTGAAGATGGATGCATTTTTGTAGGCTAGGCCTAATGCATGAATTTGCAGCTGAACAATCAAGCAACCCACAGTGTTGTTGCTGTCAATGAATAAAAGGCTTGGGGGATGGGCTGTAGTTTTGGCCTGCGCTGGAGAAATTCACCTCTTTGCGTATGTCATGTTAATCCTATTCCCAGTCGTTATGGCATGCGATGTTGATTTAGAGAGTTTAAGTTTAGAGTGATACACTCAGGCCTGTGAAATCTGTCATGATTGTGGATGGGCTCCTGTGGGGTGCCTCGACTTGGAAAGCAGAAGTGTAAGAGACATGGCTGTGGAAATTCCCCATGATAGACAAGGCAGGGCACATGTTCACATAGTACTTCTCTCGCTAGGTCCAAGAATAGGCTGATCAATGAAATTCATACAACTTCTACACACGCAGTCACAGACATGCAAACTTTTGGCCTTATCGGCCTTCTACATGTGATTTTGCGTTCCAGTCAGTCCTGGCTTTGTCTTTGGAGTCAGTGTATTCAGAAATATATTATGTTGATCGCTATCAATTGTTCAAAGTCGAAGTGAGTCTGTGTAACCATTCCATTGATAGTAACAGCTTTTTTGTCTCTCTGACATCCTTTCATATCCTTGCTCTCGTTGTCTGACAAGGTCACAAGGAAGCATTCTCTGACCTGTACTATATTTACCTAACAACAGAAAGAACCCACAATACGTTACATCAATCCTGTGACTTGAGAAAGTATCACAGTGCAGGCATTTGATTTCCCTCATGGGATTTTTTTCTTTGTTTTATCTTACCCAACTGTTATTCAAACTAGGAAGTTCCATTTGAGATTTATTTTTAAAAGTAGATTTTTCCAAGGAAGATCTTGCCATGCGATGCATTTGACCTTGTATCTTTCAAAAGTTGAAAGAATGCTGGAAAGTTCTGTAGTCTGGTCCCATATGTTTGTCACACCAAACATTAACCATAGGAGTTGGCAAGACAGCACAAACCGATATGGGACCAGGCTACTGGCTCTGCTTTGAAGAGGAGTTATTAAATCATAATCTACGGTCTTATTTGTGCAAGTAAATGTTTTTAGTTTTTTTAAGTTGCTTTTTTTTATGTCAAATGGATTGTCTTAAAATGAAGTTGCAAGATAAATGGATTTGCCTGAAGCCATTTAGCATGGAACAAGGATAGGCTAAACAAGTTACTACTTTAACATTAATTAGTTATGTAGACAATGAGTGCCCTGGTCAAAAGTAGTGCACTATTTAGGGAATAGAGCCCTGGTCAAAAGTAGTGCACTATGTAGGGAGTGGTGTGTGAACAACGTGTTCTGGAAAGCCTTGTTGTAGAGCACGGCAGTGTTGTAAAGCACAGCAGTGGCCTTGTTCCATTTCCTGCATTTGGCTCTTTTGTCTGCTAGAACTTCCCCTTTAGCTTTTGGGGTAAGGGTTTCTTGTTTTCCACTTTGATTGAATGTCATGACTTTGTATATGGGCTGCAGTAAAGAACACAATGCATTGCATTTGCTATTTTAACTGACTAGTTCAAGTCCATAGGCCTGAGGCTTGTGTTTGCTGAACATTCAGTAATAACCCGATGGTTCTGTTTGTTCGATCTTAGGATATTATCCAAATAACTTGAGTTCAATTACAACGACTGATAACTGTGAAGATAAATATTTTAAGTGCTTTGTGGAATCAAACATCCTCTTGACATGACTATTCTTTGCATAAAAGTTCCATTATTGCGCAACATTCGCAACCACTGAGCACTGTGGCCTACTAAGCTGTTTTCATTCATGGGGTGGTATGTGTTACATTTCCAGGTAGATCTAGATGACATTCTAAGAATTCTCCAGCAGGTAATTCTTTCCATCACATGATGAAATCCATTTATTATATCCTGTGGCTGCTCACATTTAAATATTTAAATTAAAGTAACTAGGAATGTCATGAGAAATGTTTACACTCTCCCCAGGCTGCTCACTTTTCAGTTGAATGCAACGTTTAAGTAACCGCAACTCAAAACTGCTTTTGTTTGCTTTGCGGCCTAGGCGGGGTTACTGCAGAAGCACTTTGTGACAACTGCAATGTAAAATGTAAAATCTGATAGATTTATGATTGACATTTTATAAGAAATGGTTTGTTTTTGTCGCCCCTCCAGACTCCTGCATTTAGCCATCATCCATGAAGATGAACTCTTTGCTCACCAATTGATACAGCTGTTCCCCAAAGATGTCTTGGACATTCAGAACAACTTGTACCAGGTACAGAAGACACAGCCACACCCCCTTCTCTTTACACCCTCAACACGGGTACTGGTGTACTGAAACTACTTAACCTTCATGATACTTCCTCTTGACGATTGCAACTGCCAATGTTTATGACAACAACAGAGATGATAATGTTATTTCTGCATCCTGTAATTGAAGAGCATTCTCTTCCCCTTTCTCCAGTACTACATCCTCTCACTGGAACGGTTCAGTGGGTGAAAGGGGTTCTAGGGTTATTTCATAAGGGAGTTTAAATGGGAATTGGAAACTCCCCTGCTTTCCCGTGTTCAAAAACAAGAAATCTTGTCTGGAATATTTTTGTCTCTAAGGCTGAGATTACATAGGCAGCCCAATTAGATTTTTTTTAAATTCACCAATTGGTCTTTTGACCAATCACATCTGATCTTTTCACATCAGATTTTTTTCATTGGTGGAAGAAATATCAGAATTGGGCTGCCTGAGAAAATGCAGTCAGAGATGAGAAATGTGCAACTGGACAGTGCATATTTAAGAGGAGCTTTGACTGAACATTAAGTGGGTGGGGTGTGTAACCTGTCACTTAAAGGGGCGAGGGAGGTATGAGGGGTGGTGAGGCAAGCTGACGGGGCGTTTGAGACATCCTGATGGGTCAGAGAGGAAAATGTCTGGGAGGTCAGAAATGACAGTCAGCATTTTGCACCATGACTCACACACATATAGCCTTGTTCTCTCAGCGTTTACCAAAAGCCACGCGAGCAATGGTGGCCCTACTGGTGATATTAGTCAGCCCTACCCAGTTCAATCAGGAGTTTCACATTGAGATGTCTCAGGCCTACCAATGGATATTTGCTAATCACCTCACTTGGCATTAGAGCTCTATAGTAAAGCTCAGTGTGTTTTCTTTCTTCCCTCTTTGTATATTTTTATCCCACGTTCTCTCGACCCTCTGCCCCACTCTCTTTCTTTAACTCCCTATCTCGCTCGTTCGCTATCTCTCAGGTATTTTGGATGTTTATTTTTGTCCTTTCTCCTCGATCTCAAGTGCAGCCGTGTGAGTCTGTCGTCGTGGTGATCGTGGCTTGAGATTTGTCTCTCCCCTGATCATTGTTGCAGTTTCTTTTTTTTATTTCTCTTTTCTGGATGCTTTTCAATACTAGCTACTGTACTGAAGATCAGCTCCTATATCGGGTCTTAGTAATCCTGATTGTACTCAAATCCCTTAGAAAGAGGGTACATACTGACTCCAAGTCAGATATCACACCCTCTTCCCATACTAACCCTTTGTTGGTTTGTTCGGGTTGGTACGTGGTCCCATAGAATTACAAAAAAGGGGATCCCCATCCCAGTCAATGTTCAGTGGTGGGTGGGCTGGCGGCTATATTGAGTCTACCCATGGGAGTTATTATTTTGTATGCATGTTCCCAGACCCCGCTACACCTAGCCACCTACCTGAACCTTTCGTCGGTGGTGCGGGACCTGGTGGAGAGCGGGGCCAGCCTGGAGCTGCAGGACCAGGAGGGGAACACGCCGCTCCACATGGCTTGTGAACAGGGCTGGGCCGAGTGCGCTACTGAGATGACCCGGAATGTCTCCCCCAGCAAGCTGGCCCCTGTGCTCGAGTCCCAGAACTGGAGAGGTGAGAAAGCAGGACCCATATTAATTTGGCTCCAAAAGCGAGAAAAAAAAAAGAAAAACAGGGAGGGACTATCTTGACATGTCTCTTGCAAAATGTTTTTCTACGGTGCAATAATGAAAGCAACTCTGGGCCACCTTCAGTAGGAAAATGTGTAATGTTGCAGATAGAAATATGATAAATAGAGCTGACGTGATGCCTTATTCTACATGTCAGGGAAGCAGAATTGTTTGAGTTTATTTTTTATTTTTACAGGGACAGTGCACATTAATCAACGTTTCAGTAAAAGTGCCAACCGGCTAATTAGCCAACCGGCTAATTTTCAACCGCAGTCCCTGGGCAGGTTTTTAAAAACAATTACAATACAGACAATCAATGAGCAGTGAGCACATGCAGAGCAACATAGGACAAGCAAGACATAGCATGCAGACAGAGCAACATAGCACAAAAAGCAACAAAGTGTTTCCATACCTCACAAGCTACAGACAACATGGAAAGCAGCAATACACAGCTAGGGATTATGTTCACAAATCTGATTGACCTTTAGCCATGTCTTCATGTTTTTTGTGAAAGTGTGATAGGTGGTGCAGTTATGTGTGTCTGATGGCAGTGTATTCCAGACATGGGAAGCTCTCACAGAGAAAGCAGATTGACTAAAGGTGCTTTTCCTTAACCTTTTCAGGCCAGACGTCACCAATATCCAATGGTAGAGCGTGGCGCGAAATACAAATACCTCAAAAATGCTATAACTTCAATTTCTCAAACATATTACTATTTTACACCATTTTAAAGACAAGACTCTCTTTAATCTAACCACATTCTCCGATTTCAAAAAGGCTTTACAGCGAAAGCAAAACATTAGATTATGTCAGGAGAGTACCCTACCAAAAAAAATCACACAGCCATTTTCAAAGCAAGAATATGCCACAAAAACCAAAACCACAGCTAAATGCAGCACTAACCTTTGATCTTCATCAGATGACACTCCAAGGACATTATGTTATACAATACATGCATGTTTTGTTCAATCAAGTTCATATTTATATCAAAAAACAGCTTTTTACATTAGCATGTGATATTCAGAACTAGCATACCCACCGCAAACGTCCCGTGAATTTACTAAATTACTCATGATAAACGTTCACAAAAAACATAATTATTTGGAGAATTATAGATACAGAACTCCTTTATGCAATCGCGGTGTCAGATTTTAAAATAGCTTTTCGGCGAAAGCACATTTTGCAATATTCTGAGTAGATAGCTCGGCCATCACAGGCTAGCTAATTTGACACCCACCAAGTTTGGTGCTCACTAAACTCAGAATTACTATAAGAAAAATTGGATTACCTTTGCTGTTCTTTGTCAGAATGCACTCCCAGGACTTCTACTTCAACAACAAATGTTGTTTTTGTTCCATATAATCCATAGTTATATCCAAATAGCTCAGTTTTGTTCATGCGTCGAGATCACTATCCGAAGGGTGACGCGCGAGCGAATTTCGTGATTTTTTTTAGATTTTTTATATTCCATTACCGTACTTCGAAGCATGTCAAACGCTGTTTAAAATCCATTTTTATGCTATTTTTCTCGTAAAATAGCGATAATATTCCAACTGGGCAATGTTGTATTCATTCAAAGGCTGAAAGAAAAAAATGGAGTAGTCTCGTGACCGCGCATCTCCAGTGTCACTGTTCCCAGCCTGACCACTAACAAATACTCCTGCTGTTCTTCGCCCAGAGACTGCAGACACCCCATTACACTTTCTGGCGCCTTCTGAGAGCCAATGGAAGCCTTAGAAAATGTCACGTTACAGCAGAGATGCTGTATTTTCAATAGAGATGCTACAGAAGGACAATAAATTGTCAGACAGGGCACTTCCTGTATGGAATCTTCTCAGGTTTTGGCCTGCCATATGAGTTCTGTTATAGTCACAGACACCATTCAAACAGTTTTAGAAACTTTAGAGTGTTTTCTATCCAAATCGACTAATTATATGCATATTCTAGTTTCTGGGCAGGAGTAGTAACCAGATTAAATCGGGTACGTTTTTTTATCCGGCCGTGAAAATACTGCCCCCTATCCCAAACAGGTTTTTAAGGGAACTATACAGTCACCTCTCATGGCAGACATTGCACTGGATCTGCTGCCATATGTTTGGTTTTCTGTTTAACCAAAGTACTGAGTGGAGGGTGAACCAGGCCATTTAGCATCTTGTATACAAGACGTGTCGGTGTATTGCACAAGATTTTCCCAACTCAGGAGCTCATGCTTTCTGAGGATGTAACAGTGATGATGGCTATTGGGCTTCCTATCAAGCACTTTGAGAGCCTGTTTGTAGACAGACTGAATGAGTTTTAATGTTAAGTGGGGGAGTATCATAGATCTGTTTTTAATGTATTTCCATTTGAACATTCCATAACTTTTGCCTACTGACCAGGGCCCAGGATGATCAGCTTGTAGGCTGTGTACGAGGCTATAATGATACCATGATGTGATGGCTCTTTATTTAGTGTCAATTCCTGTTGATGTGTTGGCGTCTATCCGAGGACGTACCCACCTCGCGTGTTGTGTTTTATTGCACTGTGCGAGACAACTGGTGTAAATGAATCATTGTTGTCTAGCTAGTTTTCGATGTTCCCGGCTTAGTAGGCTTTGCAGATGTGAATCATGTTTATAGATGTAAACAATTGTATATTTTGTTTGGTATGTAGGTTATTGTGTGTCACGTGGTATGACCTTACCGACTCTTGTTTGATACTAGCTATAACATCTACTCAAATTCATCAAATCGCACATTCAGAAAGGTGGTTTTTGAAAAAGAATGTCTTTTTCAGGTCTCACCCCTCTCCACCTAGCCACTGTGAACAGGCAGCATCGTCTGATGACGCTACTGATGAAAAAAGGGGCAGACCTCAACATCCAGGTTCGTCCAGTTACTCCCCCGGATGTACTCTGTTACAATAACCTTGCTATGAGCACTAGATGTTGAGCCCAGAGCCCAGACAATTTTGCTCACTGGGCTTGTATTACTCACGTAGTGCATTACATTGTGCTATAACACTGTAGTTAGTACTTCAATGTGTCATAGCTAAATCCTCTTAATTTGTAGTAGTGCAGAGAAATATTTACCTCGACATAGATGATCAAACTACACTGTCCTAAGTGAATGTATCATGTCATAATGAGTGCATGGTATTTATTTAGAAGTACAGTGTCTCCTTCAAGCTATGTACTTTACTACTTTACTGTACTCCCATCTGCTGCACTTGTGTACTGCTGTAGTGAGACTGATAGTGATATGGCCTTGAGCTCAGCAGGTTCTGATAGATTCATGACAAGGTAATTAGAGTTGGGTCATGAGGCTGCTGGGCTAGAAAGCCTGATGTAATGGTGGCTTTTTCTGGAGCAGCTAGACTCGTCAGAGAAGAGGCCCAGGCCAGCAAGTCTGAGTCAGACACAGATAGATATAGAACACAACATAGTAGACTGACCTAACCCTACCCTAGATATCTTTCTGTGCGAAATAAACATGCTATAGAGTAGATATCAAGCTGCCTCATTGAATGTTTTCAGTATTTGAATTGTATGGAAGAGGACAGTTTGTAAAATGTCCTTACTAAGATTTGTTGACCCTTTGCTCCCTCCATTTGTGCCATTCCCATCCTATTTTGAGGGCACATTTTATTTATCGAGTCCCTAGCCCACGCCTGTCTTCTCTCTCTCCCCCAGGAAGGTACGAGCGGTAAAACACCTCTCCATCTGGCAGTTGAGCTCCATGACATTGTCTCTATGGCGCTGCTATTGAACAAGGGAGCCGATGTGGACGTGCCGATGTTTAATGGCTGCACGCCACTTCACCTCGCCGTTGGCCGGCAGGACGCAGCCATCGCCAACCTGCTCTGTCAATCCGGGGCTGATAAGATGCTGAGGAACATAGAGGATGAGACGGCACTGGATCTAGCTGGCGGCAATGATGATGTGAGATATAGAGGAAGGGCCAGAGTCCTACACACAATCCTTGGAGTGGACTAAAAAGCACTTTCAATGCAGATTCTCCATTGAACATGCTTTTTAGTCCAGGACTATAGTTATAGCCTTAATCTACACTATATTTACAAAAGTATATGGACTCCCCTTCAAGTTAGTGCATTTGGCTCTTTCAGCCACCCATTGCAGACGGGTGTATAAAATCGAGCACACAGCCATGCATTCTCCAGACTTTTTAGCAGATGAATGGCCTTACTGAAGAGCTCAGTGACTTTCAACATGGCACTGTCATAGGATGCCACCTTTCCAACAAGTCAGTTCTTCACATTTCTGTCCTGCTAGAGCTGCCCCGGTCAACTGTAAGTGGTGTTATTGTGAAGTGGAAAAGTCTAGGAGCAACAGCGGCTCAGTCGTGAAGTGGTAGGCCACACAGGCTTACAGAACGGGACCGCTGAGTGCTGAAGCGCGTAGCGTGTCTGTCCTCGGTTGCAACACTCAACGTCGGCATAAGAACTGTTCGTCGGGATCTTCATGAAATGGGATTCCATGCTTGAGCAGTAGCACACAAGCCTAAGATCACCATGCGCAATGCGGCTGGAGTGGTGTATAGCTCGCTCGCCATTGGCCTCTGGAGCAGTGGAAACGTGTTCTCTGGAGTGATGAATCACACTTCACCATCGGGCAGTCCGACGGACAAATCTGGGTTTGGAGGATGCCAGGAAAACGCTACCTGCCCCAATGCATAGTGCCAACTGTAAAGTTGGTGGAGGAGGGCTAATGGCTTGGGGCTGTTTTTCATGGTTCCAGGGAAGGGAAATCTTAACGCTATTGCATACAATGACATTCTAGACGATTCTGTGCATCCAACTTTGTGGCAACAGTTTGGGGAAGGCCCTTTCCTTTTACAGCATGACAATGCCCCCGTGCACAAAGTGAAGTCCATATAGAAAAATGGTTTGTTGAGATCGGTGTGGAAGAACTTGACTGGCCTGCACAGAGCCTTGACCTCAACCACATCAAACACCTTTGGGATGAATTGGGACGCCGACTGCGAGCTAGGCCTAATTGCCCAACATCAGTGCCCGGTCTCAATAATACTCGTGTGGCTGATTGGAAGAAAGTCCCTGCAGCAATAGTCCAACATCTAGTGGAGGCTGTTATACTAGCAAAGGGGGGACCAACTCCATATTAATGGCCATGATTTTGGAACGAGATGTTTGATGAGCAGGTGTCCACATTCTTGGTCATGTAGTGAATGTCTGGGAAACCAGCTCAAAGTGTTTCATGTGACTCAAAGTCTGATATTCTCTGAGAATGCTTGAAATACATTTTTCTTATGCTTTGGGGGGGGTGAAACATCTCCAGATTATTACCTGTTGTGAAGGAGACTGACTGGACTGTTGTCTGGTCAAATGTAGAACATATAATGTGACATGTAACCCCCACCATATGCTTTTCTTTCAGATCCTTGCTCTTTTCCCTTTTGATGATATCCAAATCCAGGGCAGGTCAGTGGTTAGAGTACCATTCTGACTGTGTATTCTCTCCACCTGAATACTCTACAACGGGTGACATTTGACCTCTTGAACATCATCATGGAGCCTCGTCAGAAAAGTGTAGCTTTATATCAATCATGTTTGTAATTTGCTGTTTTAAAGGTGATTTTTCATTTACATAAATCTTCGCTGTAGGGTTATTTATCGTTGATGTGCGGTGTGTGAACTCTTTAGACACTCACATTGAAAAGTTGCTTATTCTCTGCTAGCAAAGTGGTACAAAGGTGTCTGTCATATAATTTGATGGTTGATACCTGTTTTCAAATACAGAAAAATCAGCAGGAAAATGTAATGTAGACTTAAATGAAACATTTGCTCATACTAGGTAACTGATTTACTACCAAAAACAATTGTATGAATATGAGCAGAAATAATTAAATAAATGTTTAATTTCCCTATACACAGGGAATCTACCTCTATCACGTGTGTGTATATAATATCTGACTTATAGTGGGAAATGTAGCTTCAACAAAGAAAATACATTGCTGTCATGCTATAAATAAACATTGTTTCAGCTTGAACATGCTTTTCAATTATACTTTAGTCACTAAATCTGTAATGGAGAGAAGTTCTTCATCATAATTTAATATCGTTCATTGTATGTTTCAGTTCTCGGTTTCTGCTTTGAATGCATTGACTTGCCACTAAGACACAATCATAACTAAGACACAATCATAACAGCTGTATTTTCAGTACAGTAAAATCCCTTTTTTACCATCGTTCTCCTCCATCTCTGATAAATCAGGAATGATCCTGGTTATGGTGTACTGAATCAGACTGGCTTGTTTAGATGTTTTTCCTTCTCTTAACACTTTCAAACTCTTATTTTGTAATAAAATAAATACGATTATAGCTTCACTCTTTTTTGGGAGGGGGGTCATTGTCAAACTATATTTGGAGTTTTTAATTGAAGTGGGGCATTAATTGTTTATAGTACTGTATATGTACATCTGAGCAGGGAGGATAATACAAAAAGGATAGCATCTGGAATTAAGGATTTAATCAATTATGTAGATTAATATACTGTAGACTAGATGTTTTGTGGCAAAGAATCTGGTTGGACAACACTCACATTTTAATCAAAGTTTTTAGCAGGCTATTGCTGACTCAACATGTACAGCAAATCCATCCAATAAATTGTTCTAAACATTGTAGGATGCTGACTTGGGCGAACAAAGCCTCATAACTACAAAACTCCTTATTTCTAATTTTCCTGTCAGCTGCTTTTGGTAAAACATTTTCCAGTTGCTTGATTCTTCCTGATAACCCTCTAGTACAATGAGTCTGGAAATTCCACTCACCCAGATCACTTGTCTGTTCTCTGTATACTTTGTCTGCCCATCATGAATATTCAGACAGGCTCAAGGTGAGACTGGGACCAGAGAATAAAGAAGCCTTTCAATGAGGCAGAGGGATTAATTTCTTTGTTTGTAGGTAATGTTTTACCTTCTATTTGTATGTTGACCTATTTTCTTTCACAAGCATTTGAGTGACTTAAGTATTTTTTTTGGCATAAACTAGACTTGACAAAATGTGTCAATACTCCAGAATAAGCCAGATAAGCAAGGCTAGTTTGTTTGCCCAGATGATTAGGAAACCACTGTTTTGGCAGGGGTTGTAGAAATTCTCTCAATGTAGATGAAGAGGAGTCAGGTTAAATAAAGATTTTTAAGCATTGAGACATGGATTGTGTATGTGTGCCATTCAGAGAGTGGGCAAGACAAAATATGTTAGTGCTTTGAACAGGGAATGGTAGTACGTGCCAGGCGCACAGGTTTGAGTGTGTCAAGAACTGTAGCGCTATTGGGTTTTTCACGCTCAACAGTTTCCTGTGTGTATCAAGAATGGTCCACCGTCCAAAGGACATCTAGCCAACTTGACACAACTGTGGGAAGCATTGGAGTCAACATGGGCCAGCATCCTTGTGGAATGTTTTCAAGACCTTGTAGAGTCCATGCACCGACAAACTCAATATTAGGAAGGTTTTGTATACTCAGTGTATATTGCTGGTAGAAAGTCTGTTTTTGGACAGAAAAACTTCCTCATTGTCAAGATAACTGCTAGCTAAGGTGATGCTCAACTCCGCTCTCATATATCAAGGAGTTGAGCGTTCCTCAGCAAGATAACTGCATGTGTTTGCTTGGTATGTTGGCTGACCTGACTTCCTCATTTGAGGGGCATGTATCTTTCCAAACGTGTGCTTTCAGTGTGGATAAATGAAAACTCCCCAATATAAATGGTTCAATACTTTAATTGCAATATGTTTTGGAAAAATGTTGATAATATTGTTTTTATTACATTGTTGGGAGATATACATGCATTCTACTTTATAAATTGGCACTTTGGTTGATGTGAAGTTTTTTTTTATTATTGCAACAATAATATTACACAATACAGGAACATTCCTGTGAATACAATGAAAAAATTAAATAATAGAACATATTGTAGCCTATAAATACAGTTCTGTCACAGTTTCTAAATTCAGAGGCGCAATATCGCGAGACTTCTCTGAACGCTTGCGAAACAATCAGGCCGGGGTTCGGCGTTTGTGAAGTCAAGGAGAGGAAGTGAACAACACCTCCTTAGATCTAAAGGCACAAACTAGTTGATTCGAGCCAATGTCTCAAGCAGTTGATGTTATTACACCAACCTGATGAAAGTGATAAAACTAACACGTTTTCATTTTCGCCAAAAACAAATATATATCGAAGGAGTGCCTTTGAGTTGATGGCTTGCACATGCGCAGTTCGGTGCGAGACAACCGTTAGACCCAAGCTCGTTTTTACGCATGAGTTTAGCTAGCCAACGTCGCCATGAAATCGTCTACAAATGTGATCCGGAATTTTTATTTGAGAAGCTGTTTTAGTCGTTTTAGCCCACTTTACTAGTTGCCTATCTTGGTACTGCTCGTAAAGTGAGCATGTGCATTTATTCTTCCAGCCCTACAGGTGGCAATGTGCGACGGTGGTCTACAATCTCAGCTATGTAATGAAATCCGGCTTCGCATTTTCCAGGTTTCCACTGAAGGGGGATTCTTTATTGAAGTGAACACATAGGCAATTGATAAGTTGTGAAGGCACAGGGAAAGGAAACAGCCAGCCCGAAAGAAATGAGCTTTTATACATTAAGGATTTCCTCAGTTAATTTGCGTAAACGCTTCATTGTAGCTAAAGTGGTTGAGTTATTCGGCGTGTTCGCAACGCCAGGTGTTAGACCAGAATTGGTGGGTGGAAAATGCCATCTTTTTTATGGAGGTAGGAACACATTATGCTGATGCCTCTAACCATTCATTTGGAATTGCATTCATTTTAAACCCAAAGTAAAGCAACATTTTTTATATATATTTAGCACAGCTAACTGCCAGTTGTCAATGTGAGCGTGCCCATGTAAACAGCTGTCAGACTGCACTCGACGATATGGTTTAGCTAGTTTAGCTAGTTAACTTACCATGAAATGTAGAGAATGTGTGTTGTGTTTTGAAATTTGACAAAGCCCACACTGAAATGCCCAAATCATAGTCATTACAAGTTATCAAAGTTCTGTGTTTGTAAATAGTATTGTTTTCCTTGTCACAGGTTGTAGACTAGTTACACTGAACAGGTTAGCTTAGGTCCATATGAATAAATGCAGAAAGAACCTAGCCATTGCTAAATGTATCTGACATGTGAATTGTTCATACGTTTCAGCTTTTAGTCCATCAGTGCTTGCTGTATTACTACAATTTGATGAATGTAGACAGTTCAGATTTTCTAGGATAATATTGTGTAATGTGAACCAGCCCTGTCAGGTATGTGAAGAAGAAAAAAACATGTACAGTTTAGGCATTTATGGATCCAGGCCAACATACTAGTCTCAAGTCCTATAAGTGTGTAAGGGATGCAATGTCACTGTTTGATGTTAAGTATGCCATCCGCTACAACTATACTAAACAAATATAAATGCAACATAATTAACGTTTTTACTGAGTTAGTTCGTAAGGAAAGTCAAATTTAAATAAATTCATTAGGCCCTAATCGATGGATTTACAACTGGGGAGGGGCGCAGCTATGGGTGGGCCTGGGAACTCAGAATGAGTTTTTCCCCCAAAAAGGGATTTAGACGGAAATACTCCTACATTTTGTCAGCTGTTCGGGTGCTGGTCTCAGACGATCCTGCAGGTGAAGAAGCCGGATGTGAAGGACTGGCATGGGTACACAGGGTCTGTGGTTGTGAGGCCAGTTGGGCATACTGCCAAATTCTCTAAAACTACTTTTGAGGCCGGCTTATAGTAGAGAAATCAACATTAAATTATCAGGCTCTGGTGGACATTCCTGCAGTCAGCATGCCAATTGCTCACTCCCTCAACTTGAGACATATATGGCGTTGTGTGACAAAGCTGCAAATGTTAGTGACCTTTTATTGTCCCCAGCACAAGGTGTGCATTACCTGTGTAATGATCATGCTGTTAATCAGCTTATAGATATGCCACACCTGTCAGGTGGATGGATTATCTTGGCGAAGGAGAACATGCTCACTAACAGGGATGTAAACAAATTTGTGCACCAAATTTGAGAGAAATACACTTTTGTGCAAATTGAAAATTTATGGGATCTTTTATTTCAGGTCATGAAACATGGGACCAACACATTACATGTTGTGTTTATATTTTTTTATTAAGAATGCAATAGGTTTCCTACAACTTCGGCAACTTTTTCCATACCATCTTTATCAAGGCAACATGCATAAGACCTAATAAGCTTCAAAGGAAAACCTCAACCCAGCAGTTTTATTTTAGCTCTTGAACCAGCTATTTTCCCCTCCACATCTGAGGAGAATCAATTATGCAATGTATATTTAGTAACAATGCATTCGTTTTTTTCTATCCTTTTTTGAAGTCATCTGATATTATCTGAATATAAGTCTTGTCCCATAAGTCTTTATTTATAGAATTAAGGTGTCCCTTCAAGAAATTCCCCCACTGCATTTTTGAGCATCCTGGAACAAAGTGAATCACAGGTTCTTTAATGGCTAGATTTTTTCAAATTAAGCTTTTTCAATCAATCCATTCCTAACCATTCCAATAATTAGGCCTAGGCTAACTGTTCCAGTGTACCTACAGTACCAGTCAAAAGTTTGGACACACCTACTCATTCCATGGTTTTTCTTTATTTTTACTATTTTCTACATTGTAAAATACTAGTGAAGACATCAAAACTATGAAATAACACATGGAATCATGTAGTAACCAAAAAAGTGTTTAACAAATCAAAATTTGTTATTTAATTTTTTTCAAAGTATCCCCCTTTGCTTTGATGACAGCTTTGCACACTTGGCATTCTCTCAACCAGCTTCATGATGTAGTCACCTGGAATACATTTCAATTAACATGTGTGCCTTATTAATTTCATTTGTGGAATTTCTTTCCTTAATGCGTTTGAGCCAATCAGTTGTGTTGTGACAAGGTAGGGTAGGTATACAGAAGATAGCCCTATTTGGTAAAATACTAAGTCCATGTTATGGCAAGAACAGCTCAAATAAGCAAAGAGAAATTACAGTCCATCATTACTTTAAGACATGAAGGTCAAGAACTTTTAAGTTTCTTAAAGTGCAGTTGCAAAAACCATCAAGCACTATGATGAAACTGGCTCTCATGAGGGCCATCAGCGAAAGACCCAGAGTTACCTCTGCTGCAGAGGATACGTTCATTAGAGTTAACTGCACCTCAGATTGCAGCCCAAATAAATGCTTCACAGAGTTCATGTAACAGACACATCTCAACATCAACTGTTCAGAGGAGACTGAATCCAGCCTCCATGATCAAATTGATCAAATTGCTGCAAAGAAACCATTACTGAAGGACACCAATAAGAAGAGACTTGTTTGGGCCAAGAAACTCGAGCAATGGACATTAGACCGGTGGGGGTGCTTTGCTGGTGACACTGTCTGTGATTTATTTAGAATTGAAGGCACACTTAACCAGCATGGCTACCACAGCATTCTACAGCGATACGCCATCCCATCTGGTTTGTGCTTAGTGGGACTATAATTTATTTTTCAACAGGACAATGACCCAAAATACACCACCTGGCTGTGTACAGGCTATTTGACCAAGGAGAGTGATGGTGCTGCATCAGATGACCTGGCCTCTACAATCACCCGGACTCAACCCGATTGAGATGGTTTGGGATGAGTTGGACCGCAGAGTGAAGGAGAAGCAACCAACAAGTGCTCAGCATGTTTGGGAATTCAAGACTGTTGGAAAAGCATTCCTTATGAAGCTGGTTGAGAGAATGCCAAAAGTGTGCAAAGCTGTCATCAAGGCAAAGGCAATATATTTTGATTTAACACTTTTTTTGGTTACTACATGATTTCAAATGTGTTATTTCATAGTTTTGAAGTCTTCACTATTATTCTACAACATAGAACATAGTAAAAATAAAGAAAAACCGTTGAATGAGTAGGTTTGTCAGAACGTTTGACTGGTACTGTAAAAGCAGCATGGCCCTCTTTCCAATTGTGTAACTTTCAAAGATGACCCCTGCGATAAGTAGATGGAATCCCAGCAACTGCGGCACGAAGCCTAAATGCGGAAATGTTTCTGTCTCGGACCCATTTTTCCAGCTGCGGCTGGAGTGTTGGTAGCAGTGCCATGTAATGAGCTGCTTGTTCAAAGCCCAGGTTGCACTGGGCGATGCTACAGTGGCGGCTTCTCCTCCTGTTGCTGCTTCTGTGGCCTGACTGGCTGGTCTGGCAGGGGGTAGAGGCCCACACAAAGAGCCTCTGTTTGTGTGAGCCAGTCAGGCATGCAGGCAGAGGTAGGCAGGCCTCTGGAGTGAAGGAGGTGGGGGCCCTCCCTCCCAGTGAAAGTGATCCACTACTGTGCCACAGCAGCCAGGGAGGGAGCACACCTTTCACACGGCCTGATTAGGTTATCCCCTCCCTCCCCAGATGGGTAACGGAGAGGAGAGCTATTGGTGTGTGCAGGTAAATTAGTGGCATTTGTGGAAAAGGATGCTAGTGTAAAGGATCAGTGTGAACATGACAGGTGGAAATAGGTTGTGTTACCTGGACTAATACGAGGCTGTTGTGTAGAAATGGATCGTCTCTTCTCTTTACTCTGCTTTCAGGCCAACGGGTGTTGTGTTAATTATGCTTTAAATTACACTGTGTGTCCCACCTTCTAATATGTCCCACCCGAGTCACATAATCTACTAAAGTCCAAAGTTGTAAATAAATACTAGAATCTAAGTTTTAGTATCTCATCAGAGAAGCGTCTGCAGTATTTCAATCCATCACTCTAAAACCATGTGGGGAAAAACATGCTGCTGAGAGTTTATTATAGTTAACCAGTCTATTACATAACTTACCTGCCATGCCTCCAGTACTAATACTAGTACTTTTATCCTGTATGTGCTGAAGGCTTTGGTCTGGCCTGGTGCTGATCCTCCTCCCGTCTACGCTGGCGGCTGACAAAGAGTCTTCGTTGCTACAGGACTGGCACGACGTGTGGCTGTTCCGCTTCTTCCTCAACGTGCTGGGCTACGCTTCCATCATCATACCTGGCTACTTTCTTATCGGCTACTTCAAGAGGATCAACTACCTCGAAACAGGTGTGGATGTTCTACAGACTGGTGATAATGCACACTCTGCATGCATATACGCTGGCACACACGCAGAACGATACGCACACAAATAGACCTAAAAAAAAAATCCACATTAATTCTGAATTCTATCCATTATAACTCGGTGTATCCTTGAAGTTGCAATTCACAGTTTCTCTATGTTCACAAGATCATTGTGTTTGTTTTGATGAATCAGTGAATGGTTGATATGTTCTGGACCTTAAAATATCTTCCTGACCAGTGTTTTCCCTTCACAGGTCGTGGCATTTGCTATCCTGTCATAAAGGCCTGTGTGTTTGGTAGTGAATCGAAGACTGGTCTCCTGGACGACGTTTCCATAGCTCCGAGAAATGACGCTGACTCGGGCTCGTCAGCCAGACAAGCCTTCAAGTTAGTCTTCTGCGCTGCGGGACTTCAGGTAAAGTAGTTAAAAGGGCTATATAAATAAAATGTATTGAATTTTGATTGGGTAGATTTTGTAGTTGTAGCCCTTTGCACTCAATACTGTATATGGGTTGAAAATTGCAGATTTTGGCACTGATAAGCACATAAATTGGAATGCAGTGGCCGTACAGTAACGTGAAATAATTGGTGATGTTGATGATTATAATAAATACTGCTTTGATCTCATACAAGCGAGCCAAACACCTGTGAGTCCAAATGTGCACTTCACATTTCCATTTCATAAAACTCATGTTGTCATGACGTTGGCCTGTGGGTAAGGTTTATGACCCCCCCCCATAAATACCTTTCTCCCTTCCCTCTCTCTCTGACTCTACTGAAGGACTCTTGAATAGCCTTTGTTAAACATAGAGAGTCTGGGAACATCAAACAAGTGGGGGGAAAGGAACCATATTCCGGTAATAGAACCAGTTGAAAATATGCGTTTGTACTTAATGAATATGATGTCAGTTCGGTTGTCATCTGAGACATTGACTGATGACAGGACGACATAAACTGTATCTGGGAAAGTCTACACATTCTAGTTATCAGATTCACATGGAATTGTTGTGCAATTTAAATGTTTGAATATGAAACTATTTGTGAAAAGATTAAACGTAATTTTAGCTTCCAAATGAGAGAATTGGGTTTTCATAAGGTTAGAGCCCTGCTCAATCAGTGGCCCGCCCCTGTGAAGAGACATGGGTTATAAACTATGAAACACACCCTTCTCTCCCTCCACTGTATAAGCTCTTGACGAAAATGTAACCTTGTGTTCCGAGGACGATAGGATGACGGTCCATACGTTAAAAAGGACTAACATGTCAACTACAGAACTAAGCCAACCTCAGCGTAAGCTTTGGTTGTGAATGGTATGAACTTTGAACTCTTATTCACTAAAGAAGTGAGACATCCTAGCCGTTGAGTTAGCAGCGGCCGTTGTAAACGTGGGCTAGGAAAGGACGGACGGCGTATCCAGTCTAACACACAACGACGATACTACAACATATCTAATTTACCACCAGTGACATTCTTCCGAGGACAGGAAAATCTCTGTTGGCCAACACGGCCAGCATCTACGACCAACCTACCGAAGCGCAGCTCAGCTCAGAGTAAATATTTATTGCATTTTCCTTCTCCAAATGGGCGGTAAATTTAGAATGCATAAGATACTGTATTTACGATAGGACAGCTTCTCCCTTTGTTCCTCAGTCTTCCCGCTCTTTCACTCAAACCCAACCCCCTCCCTTTGTGTAACCAGCCGTCATGTCGGCTCCGTCCACCAGGGACGTTTTCTGTATGATATAATTTGCATTCTGTGTATATGTAATTCTGTGTGATCAGTTGGGTATTTAGTAAATAAATAATTAAACCCAATTTTGTATTGCTGATTCAACTTGTTAGCCAGGGTTCGTGAAGATAACCAAGAATTTACAACTTTCAGATGAGACTGAAACAAGGTCACGATTAATATTGACTGCTATTGATGTAAAATATTACTAGGTCTTTAAGAGTTTATTCGGAAGATAACAGCTCTATAAACATTCTTTCGTGGTGCCCCGACTTTCTAGTTAATTACATTTACATGATTAGCTTAATCAGGTAATATTAATTACAGAGAAAGGATTTTATAGAATAGCATGTCATATCACTTAAACCAGCATAGCCAAAGAGACGACAATGTCATATACTGTAAACGTTTTTGATTACTATGCAGCCTACCCTGGGTTGTTCTGAACAGAATGAGCATATGTTTGTAGTATATTATGAAGAAAATTCACTGCGGAACATGCACACATGACTAGGGCTGTTACTGTGACTGTATTACCACCAAACTGGCAGTCACAATTCAGGAAGGCAGTCAAATTCCACGTGACCGTTTAGTCACAGTAATTAGGCTTCTCCAAGCTCTGATGCTGCTGATGGTCATTAGTAGCCTACCAAACTTGATAACTGCCTGGTACTCAGCACTCTGGTGTCCCGAGTGGTGCAGCGGTCTAAGGCACTGCTTCTCAGTGCAAGAGGCGTCACTGCAGTCCCTGGTTAAGGCTGCATCACATCCGGCCGTGATTGGGAGTCCCATTGGGCGGCGCACAATTGGCCCAGCATCGTCCGGGTTTGGCAGGGGTAGGCCGTCATTGTAAATAAAAATTTGTTCTTAACCGACTTGCCTAGTTAAATAAGGGTTAAATAATCACTGACATCAATGCAAATCAAACACTTCAAGAGAGCCCATGAGCTCATGTTGCGCAACATTTCTATAGGCTATGCAATTGGGTGAGAACAGAGTTTTGATGGCCTCTATTAAGCTTTCTATAGGCTAGGCCTATTATATTTATTTCTCAACTTTCCTAATATTAAGCACATTTCTTCTCTTAACGACAGGAGTATAACCTACCAGGCTGCCATGAAAATGAACAACGGGAAAAGCGTCCTCCATTCGCAATTTAAGTGCATAGATGACATGTATTTTTTTGATAATGATAATAGTCCATTCTAAATCAAAACAAATTTCCCTCACATTATTTAGTATATTTAAAGACAAGATTTAATCAAGAATAGTCTGATGGGTGACAATATTAGCCTATCACTTGTGAATTATATATTATCACTTGTGAATGATGCCCAGCGTAAGACAACGATGCCTTTTTTTGTGTGACTTTTTCTAATCATAGTCGCACACCTCGTAGCCTAGCCCATTGACCTATATGTTTTGATAAGGTTTGTAGGTTTGTGTACAAATAACTTCTTCAAATTAAGCACATTAATCCGCTTTACAGGGGGTGAGAGCCTAACTGGCACACATAAGTAGCGGTGGGTTTCAAGTTTGGGGAAGATCATTTTCACCTTTAAAAATGCACCTTTTTAACAAAAGCACTACATGCATAATTGCATTTGCATCCACTTTTGATAATGGTGTTTTCCTGTTAATGGAGCATTCGCACTTATAACCTACTGCTTTGTGCGCATTGCTGCGCTTATAATGTGAAGAAACATTTTAGCCTAAACGTTCTGATCTGCGTCAGCCTCATTGCCTAAAAATGTTTTTTTTTTATGGTAGTTGTTGTATTTATTTGTTTGGAATATTTATTTTTCACAAAGAATAGAATAGTTCAACTTTGGGAATATGGGGGACAGTAGATTGACATAGACTAGTGCTTTTGCTATTTGTTAGGCCTACTCATCTTGTTGGCTGACGAAAAGTAAATGTGGACAGTTCTTCCAATATCTTCAATATGCACCTCGGAATTGGATAAGGACGCGCGCAGTTGCCACCCCGATGTGTCTGTCTTCACTTGTAGCCTGTGAGAGAGACCCGATCACGTGATGGAGAGTCATGTGAGTGAGAGGTGCTTCGGAGCACGCAGCACTCAGGGAGAAGTGAATTTTAATGATTATATTCAGCCTAAGGGCACAACCGCCACTGGCTTCAAAAGGCATAGATTTTTTGGGGGGCATTACGGCCACACACAGGGGATGCCGCCGGGAAATTCGAGGCATTATCAAGTGCTTGTCAAATTATGAATAGCCTTCCCTGTAGCTTAGAGCATGGTGTTTGCAACGCTAGGGTTGTGGGCTCGATTCCCACGGGGGGCCAGCACAGAAAAAAAAAAATGTATGAAATGTATGCATTCACTACTGTAAGTCGCTCTGGATAAGAGCGTCTGCAAAATGATAAAAATGTAAATGTAATGAATGAGAGACTGAGGAAGAGTGTACAGCCTGCACACAAAAACAAAGCAGGGCTAATGCCTTTCATGCTACTTTTTTCAAATCATCATTAGTCGTATCATGCAGCCTTACAATGTATTAAAAATCAAAACATGTAGGCCAACGTTTGTACATTTGAACATCTAAAGTTACATTAATAACTCTAAATTAAGCCTATAGGAGTACCTACAGTTGAAGTCGGAAGTTTACATACACCTTAGCCAAATACATTTAAACTCAGTTTTTCACAAATCCTGACATTTAATCCTTGTAAAAATTCCCTCTTTTAAGTCTGTTAGGATCACCACTTTATTTTAAGAATGTAAAATGTCTGAATAATAGTAGAGAGAATGATTTATTTCAGCTTTTATATCTTTCATCACATTCCCAGTGGGTCAGAAGTTTACATACACTCAATTAGTATTTGGTAGCATTGCCTTTAAATTGTTGAACTTGGGTCAAACGTTTCGGGTAGCCTTCCACAAGCTTCCCACAATAAGTTGGGTGAATTTTGGCCCATTCCTCCTGACAGAGCTGGTGTAACTGGAGTCAGGTTTGTAGGCCTCCTTGCTCGCGCATGCTTTTTCAGTTCTGCTCACAAATTTTCTATGGGATCGAGGTCAGGGCTTTGTGATGGCCATTCCAATACACTCCATTTTGCCAAAACTTTGGAAGTATGCTTGGGTTCATTGTCTAGTTGGAAGGCCCATTTGCGACCAAACTTCCTGACTGATGTCTTGAGATGTTGCTTCAATATATCCACATAATTTTCCTCCCTCATGATGCCATCTATTTTGTGAAGTGCACCAGTCCCTCCTGCAGCAAAGCACCCCCACAACATGTTGCTGCCACCCCCATGCTTCACGGTTGGGATTTTACATTTACATTTTTATCATTTTGCAGACGCTCTTATCCAGAGCGACTTACAGTAGTGAATGCATACATTTCATACATTTTTTTTTTTTTCTGTGCTGGCCCCCGTGGGAATCGAGCCCACAACCCTAGCGTTGCAAACACCATGCTCTACCAACTAAGCTACAGGGAAGACTATTCATAATTTGACAAGCACTTGATAATGCCTCAAATTTCCCGGCGGCATCCCCTGTGTGTGGCTGTAATGCCCCCTAAAAAAATCTATGCCTTTTGCAGCCAGTGGCGGTTGTGCCCTTAGGCTGAATATAATAATTAAAATTCACTTCTCCCTGAGTGCTGCGTGCTCCGAAGCACCTCTCACTCACATGACTCTCCATCACGTGATCGGGTCTCTCTCACAGGCTACAAGTGAAGACAGACACATCGGGGTCGCAACTGCGCGCGTCCTTTTCCAATTCCGAGGTGCATATTGAAGATATTGGAAGAACTGTCCACATTTACTTTTCGTCAGCCAACAAGATGAGTAGGCCTAACATTCTTTGGCTTGCAAGCCTCCCCTTTTTTCCTCCAAAAATAACGATGGTCATTATGGCCAAACAGTTCTATTTTTGTTTCATCAGACCAGAGGACATTTCTCCAAAAAGTACGATCTTTGTCCCCATGTGCAGTTGCAAACCGTAGTCTGGCTTTTTTAAGGCGGTTTTGGAGCAGTGGCTTCTTCCTTGCTGAGCGGCCTTTCAGGTTATGTCGATGTAGGACTCGTTTTACTGTGGATATAGATACTTTTGTACCTGTTTCCTCCAGCATCTTCACAAGGTCCTTTGCTGTTGTTCAGGGATTGATTTGCACTTTTCGCACCAAAGTACGTTCATCTCTAGGAGACAGAACGCATCTCCTTCCTGAGCAGTATGACGGCTGAGTGGTCCCATGGTGTTTATACTTGCGTACTATTGTTTGTACAGATGAACGTGGTACCTTCAGGCATTTGGAAATTGCTCCCAAGGATGAACCAGACTTGTGGAGGTCTACACATTCTTTTTTTTTAATGTCTTGGCTGATTTCTTTAGATTTTTCCCATGATGTCAAGCAAAGAGGCACTGAGTTTGAAGGTTAGGCCTAGAAATACATCCACCGGGACACCTCCAATTGACTCAAATGATATCAATTAGCCTATCAGAAGCTTCTAAAGCCATGACATCATTTTCTGGAATTTTCCAAGCTGTTTAAAGGCACAGTCAACTTAGTGTATATAAACTTCTGACCCACTGGAATTGTGATACAGTGAATTAAAAGGGAAATAATCTATCTGTAAACAATTGTTGGAAAAATTATTTGTGTCATGCACAAAGTAGACGTCCTAACCGACTTGCCAAAACTATAGTTTGTTAACAAGAAATTTGTGGAGTGGTTGAAAAACGAGTTTTATTGACTCCAATCTAAGTGCATGTAAACTTTCGACTTCAACTGTACATGCATAATTATCTCCATGTCATTGTAGCAGTAAGGGAAAACACTGCATGAAACCTTCTTTACTCTTCAGTTAACACAGGCACACACACTCCCTCCCTTCCTGTCTCTCTCTAGCCCAAAAACACACACACACTGCTTCCAACTTTTAAAATGTTAGTCTTTCAGTTTTAAATTATGTTTTAGTTTTTTATCCTCTTGTGTTTCTTGTGTAGTAAATATTTCAGTTTTCATCGTTTATTTGTTTTTTTCTGTGAGGCGCATTGTGTTGCATTCATGTCTGAAATGTGCTATGTAAATAAAGCTTTATTTGACTAGGCACCTAACCAAATTTAAGGAGCACCAGAAAGAGAGATGTATTGATATAGTTTAGGCTTGCATTAGGCCTATATGAATCTTACCTTTGAAGCACATCTCATGAGTAGCAGACCCTTTTCCTTTCTTCCTGTGCCAATCAAATTTGCCTAGACCTACCGGTTACCAGGTTGTTCGCTAGCTAGGTAACATGACTGAACAACGTTATTTATCAAACCAATAATCAGCAAGAAGCAGGTGAGTGCGGGCAGGTAGCGTATGTGGCTGGCTGGTTATAGCTGCCACACGTGATATGCGCATGGAAGTGAAGTGGATATTATGGGACCTGCACATACAAGAGACTAGTTGCTGTTGCTTAAATGTAGCTGACTTTATAAACATTTTATTACAGGCGCCAGCAGGTTCTTTAGATTAGTAGGGCAGAAAAATGTGGTTGTATAATATGAAACGATACTACGGTATTCTAAAATGTTGTTATTATGAGGTTTTGGTACTGTGATATTACCATGGTACCGGTGTACCATGCAACACTACTATCCATATAGGCCAATTCCCACAAGTGTAAAAGGTTAAACATCGATACCAACATATTCACAATTATATCTCATGTACGTCATACAGTTTAGTCTCCTTATCTATGTTATCTTGTTTTCTCTCCAGACATCTTACCTGACATGGGGTGTCCTACAGGAGAGGGTGATGACACGCTCGTACGGGGCCTCCACCCCTGAGGAGGAGGGCGAGCGCTTCAAGGACTCCCAGTTCCTGGTGTTCATGAACCGCATCCTGGCGCTGACTGTGTCTGGCCTGTGGTGTCTCCTGTTCAAGCAGCCTCGTCACGGTGCGCCCATGTATAAATACTCGTTCGCCTCGCTCTCCAACGTCCTCAGCAGCTGGTGCCAGTACGAGGCCCTCAAGTACATCAGCTTCCCCACCCAGGTGCTGGCTAAGGCCTCTAAAGTGATCCCCGTCATGCTAATGAGTAAGATTGTGTCGCACAAGAGCTACGAGTACTGGGAGTACCTGACGGCGGCTCTGATCTCTCTGGGCGTCAGCATGTTCTTGTTGACGAGCACGACCGGTAAGCACCCGTCTACGGTCACAACGTTCAGCGGCGTGGTCATCTTGGTTGGCTACATCGTCTTCGACAGCTTCACGTCCAACTGGCAGGACAACCTGTTCAAGTGCAAGATGTCGTCGGTACAGATGATGTTCGGCGTCAACCTCTTCTCCTGCCTCTTCACCGTGGGCTCGCTGCTGGAGCAGGGCGCCTTCTTTGACTCGCTGGCCTTCATGACGCGACATTCGGAGTTTGCATTCCATGCCGTGCTGTTGTCGGTGTGCTCAGCATGCGGCCAGCTCTTCATCTTCTACACCATCGCACAGTTCGGCGCCGCCATCTTCACCATCATCATGACCCTTCGGCAGGCCATCGCCATCCTGCTCTCCTGTTTCCTGTATGGCCACGCCGTCACAATGGTGGGGGGCTTCGGCATGGTCGTGGTCTTCCTCGCCCTCTTCCTGCGCGTCTACGCCCGCATCCGCATGAAGGCAGGACGCAGGGCGCCGCAGCCACAGGTGCAGAAGGTCTAGGAGGAGGAGTCTGAGGAGGGAACTGGAAAAACAAAAACTAAAGCCACGTTTTCGTTGTGTTTTTTTCTGTCTCTGTGTGTCCCGTTTGACTTTTTGTGTTCGTTTAATGGGTTTCTACTTTGTATAGGAAAGGTACAGAAATGGATTCTAATTCCTTTTTAAAGGTGTTTGACTTGACACGCACCGAGCCGTCGTCACACAGGTCAATTAGTCTCGAAAACCCAACCCTAGGCAACACAGTGACTAGGGTCTGGTTTCAATGATGGACTCTTGTCATAGAGGAACTATGTTACTGCCTAAGTCACTACTTTATCTGCTTGAATAAAATACAAAATGCAAAATGATCACGGAGGTTATTTTTAATGAGTGAATTACGCAAGTGGATAGTTTGTATCAACTACCTTAACTAAAACCACTGCAAAGTTATTGCCTGCAAAATCACGACGTTCTGTTATATCTGCCTCTTGATTTGTTGGGAGAGTCCCCAGAATGTATATTTTACCCTTATCGACGTAGGCAGTGACGTAGATTCTCTATGCCAAAAGAGTCGGTCATTAAATTCAGACCTTAGTCACTGTGTTGCCTAGGGTCAGGTTTCAAGGATACAGGTCAATGGGAGTGATTCGGTTGGACCAATCAGCAGTCACGCCCATTTAAGTGTCTATGACCCCAAAATTACACAGCAATCGTCGCTTGTACGTTTTGTCTGTCAAACCCAGCTCAAAGCATGCAACATTGGCATGTGAAATGTAAACAACTAATTAAATGGCTATTGATTTCAGCCTTTGTGATATGCTTCTGGAGCTGCAGTCAAAGAACAAAAATCTGATGTTTGCGGTGTAGTTTTGGGGTAATCACTAGTACATGAGCTGTATACTGCAAACCTTCATCTATGGGTAATGTAATATTGTGAATGGCACCATATTAAGCTCATAAGACCTCTATGAAAAGAGGACATGAGATACTATGGTGAGCAGGCCCCAAGTAAGGTCCCATTTTGGATCATCTCTGTGTAGATACTGCATCAATTTTGTTTAAAACTAATAATTGCATTGTTGTACATTTTGGACATGGCATGAGAGAAATCTTTGTAATCATTACCAGTTCATGATCAGGAAATGCTGCTTGAGAATATTTTATTTGTTTCATATAAAGAAGCAGGTATGGTAGAGGTCTCACTTTTGGCATTATTCTGACTTGAGATCTATGTGCTTAACTAAAAAATGTCAGAAGAAGTCTACCATTGAGATCAAGGAAGGATTTACATGAACGTCCAGGTTGTGCCAGAAGGATCTCAAGTCAAATTACTGCCCTTTCAGATCATACGAAAAGCATAGTTCATACATCTTTAGTTGACTGATGTGTTGTTCCTCATGGCTTACCATAGTGTATGATGAGGAAAGTTACTGAGTGACCCCACAGAAAATGTTTTACTATTTTCCTAACAACCTCACAAGAATAAATGCACAGCAGACCATCAAAAATAACTTTGCAGAAGTTACTATGTTCTATTTTATATGGAGTGAGGGGAGGGAGAGAGAGATTTCAAGCAGCATTCAAGATGCCCATCTTATTTTTTGAATAGGACGCACTTACGTTAGGTCAGGTAAAAGACAATTAACTGTCAAATGCCAGTAAGAGTTGCAACCAGGCGGAATGACTCGAACTTCAGCTCTTGGAACAAACAGCCTGTACATTTTTGTTCTCTTGTTTTGTTGGTGTAGGATTCAACTAGGCAAACCATATTATTGAAGTATTTCATTTCAATAAATGGCATACATTTTCATACTGTATGTTAGTTTAAGTATGGTGGCATTCATTTAGTGGCCTGGCTGACCCAGACAACGTGGAGAACTTCGTATTCGCATTGCCAGGCAATTCATTTAGCCCTACGTGTACAGCTTTACAATCAAACCAAATACTTGAATTATTTGTTACACTAACTTACACTAACAATCATTAATGGATACACTATAAATAATTTGGAACAGGACATACAGTACCAGTCAAAAGTTTGGACACACCTACTCATTCCAGGGTTTTTCTACATTGTAGAATAATAGTGAAGACATCAAAACTATGAAATAACACATTGAATCATGTAGTAACCAAAAAAGTGTTAAATCAAAATATATTTCATATTTGAGATTCTTCAAAGTAGCCACCCTTTGCCTTGATGACAGCTTTGCACACTCTTGACATTCTTTCAAGGTTTGATGTCTTCACTATTATTCTACAATGTAGAAAATAGTAAAAATAAAGAAAAACCCTTGAATGAGTAGGTGTGTACAAACTTTTGACTTGTACTGTAGACCAGTTGTTCTGGTATTATTAAATTGCAAATGTGAATTTGTATTCAAAAGTCAATAATCACCCATAGAGACGACTAAAAGATTTGACAAACTGCATTCACATTTTATAAAGTTGTACATTCAAATTTACAGCTCTCTTTGTCAGTAACTTTGGTTCAGCCCATCTGCTTTTGCTGCAACACTTGAGATAAATGAATAAGACTCACAATATAAATGTCCTATGTATAGGCTGTACACATGTCTTATAGGCTATACAGTGCCTTGCAAAAGTATCCAGACCCCTTGATTATATCACATTTTGTTACAAAATGGGATGAAAATGGATTTAATTGTAATTTTGTCAACAATATGCACAAAATACTCTGTCAAAGTGGATTTTTTTTAAATTAATTAAAAATATCCAAAATATAGTCTTTGCATAAGTATTCAGCCCTTAAATTAGTTCAGGAGTAAAATTTAGCTCAAATCAAATCACATAAAAAGTTACATGGACTTACTGTGTGAAATAATATGGGTTGACATTTTAAATGACTAACCCTTCCTTTGTCCCCCTTACATACAGTGTATTCGGAAAGTATTCAGACCCATTGACTCCACATTTTGCTATGTTACAGCCTCAATCTAAAATGGATTAAATAGATTTGTTATTCATCAATCTACACACAATACCCCATAATGACAAAGCAAAAACAGGTTTAGATTGTTTGGGAAATTTATTACATACAAAACATTTTTTACATAAGTATTTAGACCCTTTACTCAGTACTTTGTTGAAGCACCTTTGGCAGCGATTACAGCCTAGAGTCTTCTTGGGTATGACCCTACAAGCTTGGCACACCTGTATTTGGGGATTTTCTCACATTCTTCTCTACAGATCCTGTTAAGCTCTGTCAGGTTGGATGCACAGCTATTTCCAAGTCTCCAGAGATGTTCGATCGGATTCAAGTTCGGTATCTGGCTGGGCCACTCAGAGACTTGTCACAAAGCCACTCCCGGTTGTTTTGGCTGTGTGCTTAGGGTTGTTGTTCTGTTGGAAGGTGAACCTGCGCCCCAGTCTGAGGTCCTGAACGCTCTGGAGCAAGTTTTCAACAAGGATCTCTCTGTACATTACTCCGTTCCTTTCCCTCCTCGATCCTGACTAGTCTACCAGTCCCTGCCGCTGAAAAACATCCCCACAGCATAGTGCTGCCACCACCATGCTTCACCGTAGGGATGGTGCCAGGTTTCCTCCAGACGTGACGCTTGGCATTCAGGCCAAAGAATGAATTCTTGCTTTCATCAGACCAGAGAATCTTGTTTCCAAACTTCTTCCATTTAAGAATAATGGAGGCCACTGTGTTCTTGGGGACCTTCAATGCTGCAGAAATGTTTTGGCAGCCTTCCCCAGATCTGTGCCTCCCCACAATCTTGTCTCGGTGCTCTACAGACAATTCCTCCGACCTCATGGCTTGGGTTTTTGCTCTGACATGCACTGTCAACTGTGTGACCTTATATAGACAGGTGTGTAGCCTTTCCAAACCATGTCCAATCAATTGAATTTACCACAGGTGGACTCCAATGAAGTTGTAGAAACATCTCAAGGATGATCAATGGAAACAGGACGCACCTGAGCTCCATATCGAGTCTCATAGCAAAGGGTCTGAACACTTATGTAAATTAGATATATATTTTTTTTATATATATATATATATATATATATATATATATATATATATATATATATATATATTCTAAAATTTCAAAAAACCTGTTTTCACTTTTTTACTTTGGTGTATTGTGTGTAGATTGATGACAAATATAAATGAAATACATTTTAGATTAAGGCTGTAAGGTAGAAAAGGGTAAGTGGTCTGAATGCTTTCCGAATGCACCGTACATCTGTGAGGTCCCTCAGTCAAGTATTGAATTTCAATCACAGATTCAACTACAAAGACCAGGGAGCTTTTTGAAAGCCTCTTAAAAAGGGCAGTGGTTGGTAGATGGGTAACAATAACAAGTCAGATATCGAATATCTTCGAGCATGGTCTAGTTAATAATGATGCAGTGCATTGTGTATTAAACCACCCAGACACTTCAAAGATAGTCGTCCTTCTGAACTGAGCTGCAGGACCAGAATTAAACTGCTCAGGGATGTTACCATGAGGCCATTGGTTATTTTAAAACGGTTACAGAGTACAATGGCTGTGATGGGAGAAAACTGAGGACGGATCAACAACATTGTAGTGACTCTACAATAATGACCTAAATGACAGTGAGAAGAACACAAATATACTAAATAAAACTATTCCAAAACATGCAACAAGGCGCTAAAGTAATACTGCAAAAAAACATGGCAAAGGAATACACATTTGGGGCCTAAATTCTAATCCCTATGTTTGGGGCAAATCCAACAAAACACATCACCGAGTAACTGCCTCCTTATTTTCAAGCATGGTGGAAATACTATGGCAAGACTTGAAAATTGCTGTCCAGCCTTGATCCCCAACATCTTGACAGAGCTTGAAGTATTTTGAAAAGAATAATAGGCAAATATTGCACATTCAGGTGTGCTAAGCCCTTAAACCGTGTTCCGTGAAGTGACTCAATCATATTTATTTGCATATCTGATTTTAATCTGTTCTTTTTCCTGCGGTCTGAAAAGCCAAAAAGCACATGGAATCGGCCATTTCAACTCACATTTTAAACCACCTTCGTAGGTAGTTTGAAGTCCGACACAAATCTGATTCCTGGCCATGTCTGTTCAGTCGAATCTGATTTATTTACCCTCAAGTGGTTTTTAGACTGTTATTTCGCTTATCTTGTTGTTTGCTAGCTACTCTGACAGTTTGACAAGCACATGAGGGAGCTAACTAGCTTGGTAATTGTTTATAAACAAATTAGTGAATGTGCCAGAAAGCTAAACAGCTACCTTGCTAGATAGTTGACTGCTGTGTCTGCTGTCTGAACCTACACATCTGATTTGGTCACTTGTAACTTGCTGTTTGGACAGTCAGTACAGTAGTCCAAAACTGATTTGAGCATTAAGGCCTACAGTGTGAACAAGGCTTTAGACTTACACAAGCAGACTCACAGCTGTAATTGCTGCCAAAGGTGTTTCTAACATGTATGGACTCAGGGAACTGAATACTTATGCAACAACTATATGTTTTAAAATGTTTATTAATAAAAAATATGATTTCTTTCTTCCGCTTTGACAGAGTATTTTGTGTAGATTGTTGACAAAAAATGAATTGCAATACTTTGTAACACATTAAAATGTGAAGAAATCCAAGAGGTCTGAATACTTTTGCAAGGCAATGTACATTCTTTTGATGTTCTGTGTGCATTAGCTTGACACTTTTGTTTCAATGTCAGTTGGTGTTTTAACCTAACGTAGCACCCGTAAAAAAATGTGTGAGTGGGGTCGGAAGAAACCGGAAGTATTTGGTTTTCAGGCTTCGGCTCTTCTCTGCTTTTCCCCTGAAAACAGGATGCTTCTGGTTTCTGACGACAAGGCTGAGGGTGGTGATGTTTGAATGGATGGTTAGCCCCATCTCTATCAGCCTTAGATAAGGACTACAGTTAAACAACTGTACTGTACTACTGGCAAAGCAAATGTCATAGCATGGGACGTGACATATTCATGATAGGTCAATGGTTTTCACATAGTCTTCAACATTGCCTGGGGGAATAACCTGGGGAAGAAAGCAATGCAAACCTTTGTAAACATTGTCTTGGGATCTTTTGCTTCAATTGAAATTGTAACCTTTTTGGACACATGGAGCGTAGTCACATACAGTACATGTTCCTTATGATGGATTCATAGCATTTTTTATCTGTCCATAATGACTTGCTTATTTTGAGGAGAGCTGCACTGTTGTCTGTTCTTTCCTGTGTGAATGTTTTAATGTGGCCTGAATGGATGGTGATGGTTGACGCACTCTAGAATGTGAAGGATCGATTGGACAGGCTTAGGGTTTGGCGTGGATGAGGACCTCTGCATACAAGGGTAATGCAATGTAACCGGTACTTTCTGTTTTTTATCATTGTAGTATTTCAACTAGTAGGCTAGATTGATAATTAAAAAAACATTAAATTAATTTAAATACATGAATTTAAGACTTCAAATGTTTTTTGTTGTTTTTATAAGACTTGGAATTTATGATTTCCATCTTGAATTTTTGGGGGGTTGTTATTGAAAAGGTCAGGGTGCTATGAGATGTAGCTGTGACCTAGGGGGGCTTACTCTAATCTACTGGTTAATTATTTCCTGAACACATTTTGATGATTGACCATAAAAGCTTATGACCTCTTGGTATTGTAACCTGAGGAAAAGATGATGTTATCTTAATCCATCAATCATGTTTCTAAGTATTGGTTTACCTCAAGGAGTCAGTAAGAAGTGAGGTCTGTTACAGTAAATGTGTAAAAGAGAACAATGTTTCAACATCTTCTCCATAAGTGGTCTCAGCCTATGTTGTTCAATTGAAGCTAGTATGGTAATGTGTGATGTGATATATTTTCATTCCCGTGTGAAACACACAGCCACGTGGGGGAACTCCCCCCTGAGCTCTCATTACAACACTTCCTACTCCCACGCCGTCCAGATCAGTGTGTGTGTGTGTGATAACGTGGGCATCTCCATGCCTCTTTTCAGTAATGTAACTAAGCTGAGAAAAAGGAGTAGCAGGCTACATGCGCAACCCTCAGTCAACCTTCCCACTGCTGGGGAAACTAACCAGTCACTACAGGCTTTCATTGTGAATGTCAGGAAAGGGTTAATTGATGAAACGGCTTACTGTAGTAGTGGAACAGAACAGAAGTATTAATGTGATGTGTGTGATGTTACATCCCACTCGATCTAATCCTAAAGGTTATAAATTGGTGGGTCGAGTTATTTTGTCCTTTATTTTAGGTCATGTCTCAGGTGCTCAAAATCTGAATTCCTCCCTCTTCTTTAAGGTTGACCTAAAAATATTTTTTCATTTTAGATATTGAAGATATAGTAGCTTAATGATTTATTACATATCGCAGATTACTATTCAGATTCTCTATCCTGTCACCCTGTTGCTCTACTCATTCTCAGGCCTTAAACGTAATGGAAATTAGATATGACACAAGTATTGTGCAAGAGACCACAATAGAAAGATACAGTGACAGATTCGGTGTACAATTGACATCACATTGACATAAACAGATTGTAATTTTGTGGAGTGCAAGCAGTGCTTGTCCATATTTGTCTATTTTGTTTCACTGTATCTTGTGGCTTCAATTTACCATGAAAGCAAATATGGCACACACATCCTTGTGACGTTGTAAAAAAATATATATATTATATCACACCATTCAGAATCAACCACAGTAAATCCATTAATTGCCCAAAACAACTGACATTGGTCACCCCCATGATAAATCATCTAAATCCGATTATAGAAATGTTATCATTTATAATTTTTGTAAGGAGGTTGTACAGTGTTCAAGAATGAACATATCACCTCCTACTTGCGGCAAGGGTTTCCTAATAACTCAACACCACTACAATTTATTTTGTCACCACCGTGGGTGTCAAGAATGAAGACGACAACCACAGATTCTTTTTAAAGAAAAAAGTGTTCCACAGGAAGTCATTTGTTGAACCTGAAGTCACACAAGTTAAATCTTTACTACATGTGAAACCTCTAGTTCCAGTAGTAAAAGGGGGAATTGAATGTTTAAAAGTCCACAGTCTAAAAATGCATCCCCATCAGTGTGTGCTGGCATTAAATGTATTTTTTACAAATCTACTACTGCATTCTGATTGTTTCACTCCACTGAATAGGCCACTGATATTTATAGTAGCCTAGCAGGAGGTCTCCATCAATGATGTTTCTAAATGACACATGATTGTCCTTGGTTGCAACACGCACTATTGAGTTCCAAGCTTGGTCAGACCTCTCAGTATCAAAATGACAACCCATGTTTGAGAAGTGGGCAAGACACCCACAACTAATTTCCATACAATATCTGAAAACTAAAATGCTTCAAGTGCAAATCCACCCATTATCTCCACCCCCTCAGCAGGCCTCTGTGTTATACTACAAACCATGTGATTTCAAAGAATTTGTGGCAACTTTTTTTATGCACCTCACTGATTGCATGAATAACTCATAACCGCAGAACATATCTTTGTGGGTCAACGCCTTGAGAGTAGAAACAGAGACATTCTCAGGGGTAGTGGAACCAGACTGTAGTTAATACTACCATTACTGTTGTGGTTCAAGTTGAAAAACATATTCTACATCAGGGATGGGCAACTGGCCCTAGGCTCAGCCGCAAGTTTGTAGGACACACAAGCTCACAGAACGGGACTGCCGAGTGCTGTCCTTGGTGTAACACGCACTATTGAATTCCAAACTGCCTCTGGAAGCAAGATCAGCGCAAGGACTGTTTCTTCGGAGCTTCATGAAATGGGTTTCCATCGCCAAGCAGCCGTACACAAGCCTAAGATCACCATGTGCAAGCGTCGGCTGGAGTGGTGTAAAGCTCTCCGCCATTGGACTCTGGAGCAGTGGAAACGCATTCTCTGGCGTGATGAATAACGCTGCACCATCTGGCAGTCCGACAGACGAATCTGGGTTTGACGCATGCCAGGAGAACGCTACCTGCCCCAATGCATAGTGCCAACTGTAAAGTTTGGAGGAGGAATAATGGTCTGTGGCTATATTTCATTGTTCGGGCTAGGCCCCTTCCAGTGAAGGGGCATCTTAATGCTACAGCATACAATGACATTCTAGATGTCTGTTTCAGCATGACAATGCCCCCCTGCACAAAGCGAGGTCCATACAGCAATGGTTTGTCGAGATCTGTGTGGAAGAACTTCACTGGCCTGCACAGATCCCTGACCTCAACCCCATCGAACACCTTTGGGATGAATTAGAATGCAACCCCTTGAGCCAGGCCTAATCGCCCAATATCAGTGCCCGGCCTGCAAACTGCAAACAAACTGCAATTATTTCTCTCCACCCTATGGCAAAATGTGTAGAATTGCAGGAAATGACCTGTAAAACAGCACATTTTCTTCTCCACCCCATGGCAAAATGAGTAGAATTGCATGAAATTAACAAAAATTGCAAAATCTTCTTACCGCACCATGGCAAAATGTGTAGAATTGGAGCAAACTTGCTTTAAAACTGCAACATTTTATCTACGCCCCATGGTAAAATGTGTAGAATTGCACAAAATTAACTCCGAAAAATGTCTCATTGCACGCCATGTTGGGGGGTGTATGGATGTGGGTACGCTGCAGCGAGCAAAAGCGTCCCCTCACACTTGCACACAGTCACAAACACAAACAGAGCCACTTGCTGCCTCTACCTCTCTGGTGAACAAACGCACACAAGTGTAGCGTCCAAATCCAGCAGTGCATTCAGAAAGTATTCAGTCCCCTTGACTTTTTTCACATTTTGTTACATTATAGTGTTTTTTTCCCTCATCAATCTACACACGCCATAATGATAAAACAAAAACAGGCTTTTAGAAATGTTTGCAAATAAAACATTTCATAAAATAAAACTGATTATAACATTTACATAAGTAAGATAAGATCTCTCTGTACTTTACTCCGTTCATCTTCTATCCTGACTAGTGTCCCAGTCCCTGCCGCTGAAAAACCTCACCACAGCATGATGCTGCCACCACCATGCTTCAACGTAGGGATGGTGCCAGGTTTCTCCAGACGTGACACTTGGCATTCAGGCCAAAGAGTTCAATCTTGGTTTCATCAGACCAGAGAATCTTGTTTCTCATGGTCTGAGAGTCCTTTAGGTGTCTTGTGGCAAACTCAAAGCGGGCTGTCATGTGCCTTTTACTGAGGAGTGGCTTCCGTCTGGCCACTCTACCATAAAAGCCTGATTGGTGGAGTGCTGCAGAGATGGCTGTTCTTCTGGAAGGTTCTCCTATCTCCACAGAGGAACTCTGTCAGAGTGACCATGGGGTTCTTGGTCTCCACCTTGACCAAGGCCCTTCTCCCCCGATTGCTCAGTTTGGCCAGGTGGCCAGCTCTAGGAAGAGTGGTTCTAAACTTCTTCCATTTAAGAATGATGGAGGCCACTGTGCACTGTCAACTGTGGGACCTTATAAAGACAGGTCCTTGGGTCAGCAGGTAGCCTAGTGGTTAGCAGGTAGCCTAGCAGGTAGCCTAGTGGTTAGAGCGTTGGGCCAGTAACCGAAAGGTTGCTAGATCGAATCCCTCAGCTGACAAAGTCAAAAATCTGCAGTTCTGAACAAGGCAGTTAACCCACTGTTCCTAGGCCATCATTGTATATAAGAATTTGTTCTTAACTGACTTGACTAGTTAAATTAAAAAAAGACAGGTGTGTGCTTTTCCAAGACATGTCCAATCAATTGAATTTACCACAGGTGGACTCCAATCAAGTTGTAGAATTATCTCAAGGATGATCAATTGAAACAGGATGCACCTGAGCTCAATTTCGAGTCTCATAGCAAAGGGTCTGAATACTTATGTAAATAAGGTATTTCTGTTTTTATATACACTGCTCAAAAAATAAAGGGAACACTTAAACAACACATCCTAGATCTGAATGAAATAAATAATCTTATTACATACTTTTTTCTTTACATAGTTGAATGTACTGACAACAAAATCACACAAAAATAATCAATGGAAATCCAATTTATCAACCCATGGAGGTCTGGATTTGGAGTCACACTCAAAATTAAAGTGGAAAACCACACTACAGGCTGATCCAACTTTGATGTAATGTCCTTAAAACAAGTCAAAATGAGGCTCAGTAGTGTGTGTGGCCTCCATGTGCCTGTATGACCTCCCTACAACGCCTGGGCATGCTCCTGATGAGGTGGCGGATGGTCTCCTGAGGGATCTCCTCCCAGACCTGGACTAAAGCATGCGCCAACTCCTGGACAGTCTGTGGTGCAACGTGGCATTGGTGGATGGAGCGAGACATGATGTCCCAGATGTGCTCAATTGGATTCAGGTCTGGGGAATGGGCGGGCCAGTCCATAGCGTCAATGCCTTCCTCTTGCAGGAACTGCTGACACACTCCAGCCACATGAGGTCTAGCATTGTCTTGCATTAGGAGGAACCCAGGGCCAACCGCACAAGCATATGGTCTCACAGGGGGTCTGAGGATCTCATCTCGGTACCTAATGGCAGTCAGGCTACCTCTGGCGAGCACATGGAGGGCTGTGCGGCCCCCCAAAGAAATGCCACCCCACACCATGACTGACCCACCACCAAACCGATCATGCTGGAGGATGTTGCAGGCAGCAGAACGTTTTCCACGGCGTCTCCAGACTCTGTCACGTCTGTCATGTGCTCAGTGTGAACCTGCTTTCATCTGTGAAGAGCACAGGGCGCCAGTGGCGAATTTGCCAATCTTGGTGTTCTCTGGCAAATGCCAAACATCCTGCACGGTGTTGGGCTGTAAGCACAACCCCCACCTGTGGATGTCGGGCCCTCATACCACCCTCATGGAGTCTGTTTCTGACCGTTTGAGCAGACACATGCACATTTGTGGCCTGCTGGAGGTCATTTTGCAGGGCTCTGGCAGTGCTCCTCCTGCTCCTTGCACAAAGGCGGAGGTAGCGGTCCTGCTGCTGGGTTGTTGCCCTCCTACGGCCTCCTCCACGTCTCCTGATGTACTGGCCTGTCTCCTGGTAGCGCCTCCATGCTCTGGACACTACGCTGACAGACACAGCAAACCTTCTTGCCACAGCTCGCATTGATGTGCCATCCTGGATGAGCTGCACTACCTGAGCCACTTGTGTGGGTTGTAGACTCCGTCTCATGCTACCACTAGAGTGAAAGCACCGCCAGCATTCAAAAGTGACCAAAACATCAGCCAGGAAGCATAGGAACTGAGAAGTGGTCTGTGGTCTCCACCTGCAGAACCACTCCTTTATTGGGGGTGTCTTGCTTATTGCCTATAATGTCCACCTGTTGATGAGCTCTACAGCAGAGTCTCACAACTCAATCGCTGGTTGAAAACTGTGTTCTGCCCCTCCCAAAAGATAGAATTTGTAGATAATTGGCCCTCTTTCTGGGACTCACCCACAAACAGGACCAAGCCTGGCCTGTTGAGGAGTGACGGACTCCATCCTAGCTGGAGGGGTGCTCTCATCTTATCTACGAACATAGACAGGGCTCTAACTCCCCTAGCTCCACAATGAAATAGGGTGCAGGCCAGGCAGCAGGCTGTTAGCCAGCCTGACAGCTTAGTGGAGTCTGCCATTAGCACAGTCAGTGTAGTCAGCACAGCTTTCCCCATTGAGACCATGTCTGTGCCTCGATCTAGGTTGGGCAAAATTAAAAATGGCGGTGTTCGCTTTAGTAATCTCACTAGTATAAAGACCTCCTCCATTCCTGCCATTATTGAAAGAGATTGTGATACTTCACATCTCAAAATTGGGTTACTTAATGTTAGATCCCTCACTTCCAAGGCAGTTATAGTCAATGAACTAATCACTGATCATAATCTTGATGTGATTGGCCTGACTGAAACATGGCTTAAGCCTGATGAATTTACTGTGTTAAATGAGGCCTCACCCCCTGGTTACACTAGTGACCATACCCCCCGTGCATCCGGTAAAGGCGGAGGTGTTGCTAATATCTACGATAGCAAATTTAAATTTACAAAAAGAAAACAATGACGTTTTCGTCTTTTGAGCTTCTAGTCATTTACATTTACATTACATTTAAGTCATTTAGCAGACGCTCTTATCCAGAGCGACTTACAAATTGGTGCATTCACCTATAATATCCAGTAGAACAACCACTTTGCAATAGTGCATCTAAATCTTTTAAAGGGGGGGGGGTTAGAAGGATTACTTTATCCTATCCCAGGTATTCCTTAAAGAGGTGGGGTTTCAGGTGTCTCCGGAAGGTGGTCATGAAATCTATGCAGCCTACTCACTCACTTTTTATAGCTACTGTTTACAGGCCTCCTGGGCCATATGCAGTGTTCCTCACTGAGTTCCCTGAATTCCTATCGGATCTTGTAGTCATAGCAGATAATATTCTAATTTTTGGTGACTTTAACATTCACATGGAAAAGTCCACAGACCCACTCCAAAAGGCTTTCGGAGCCATCATCGACTCAGTGGGTTTTGTCCAACATGTCTCTGGACCTACTCACTGCCACAGTCATACTCTGGACCTAGTTTTGTCCCATGGAATAAATGTTGTGGATCTTAATGTTTTTCCTCATAATCCTGGATTATCGGACCACCATTTTATTGCGTTTACAATTGCAACAAATAATCTGCTCAGACCCCAACCAAGGAGCATTAAAAGTCGTGCTATAAATTCTCAGACAACCCAAAGATTCCTTGATGCCCTTCCAGACTCCCTCTGCCTACCCAAGGACGTCAGAGGACAAAAATCAGTTAACCACCTAACCGAGGAACTCAATTTAACCTTGCGCAATACCCTAGATGCAGTTGCACCCCTAAAAATTAAAAACATCTGTCATAAGAAACTAGCTCCCTGGTATACAGAAAATACACGAGCTCTGAAGCAAGCTTCCAGAAAATTGGAACGGAAATGGCGCCACACCAAACTGGAAGTCTTCCGACTAGCTTGGAAAGACAGTACCGTGCAGTATCGAAGAGCCCTCACTGCTGCTCGATCATCCTATTTTTCCAACTTAATTGAGGAAAATAAGAACAATCCGAAATTTCTTTTTGATACTGTCGCAAAGCTAACTAAAAAGCAGCATTTGCAAATGGAGGATGGCTTTCACTTCAGCAGTAATAAATTTATGAACTTCTTTGAGGAAAAGATCATGATCATTAGAAAGCAAATTACGGACTCCTCTTTAAATCTGGGTATTCCTCCAAAGCTCCATTGTCCTGAGTCTGCACAACTCTGCCAGGACCTTGGCTCAAGGGAGATACTAAAGTGTTTTAGTACTATATCTCTTGACACAATGATGAAAATAATCATGGCCTCCAAACCCTCAAGCTGCATACTGGACCCTATTCCAACTAAACTACTGAAAGAGCTGCTTCCTGTGCTTGGCCCTCCTATGTTGAACATAATAAACGGCTCTCTATCCACCGGATGTGTACCAAGCTCACTAAAAGTGGCAGTAATAAAGCCTCTCTTGAAAAAGCCGAATCTTGACCCAGAAATTATAAAAAACTATCGGCCTATATCGAATCTTCCATTCCTCTCAAAAATGTTAGAAAAAGCTGTTGCACAGCAACTCACTGCCTTCCTGAAGACTAACAATGTATACGAAACGCTTCAGTCTGGTTTTAGACCCCATCATAGCACTGAGACTGCACTTGTGAAGGTGGTAAATGACCTTTTAATGATGTCAGATCGAGGCTCTGCATCTGTCCTCGTGCTCCTAGATCATAGTGCCGCTTTTGATACCATCGATCACCACATTCTTTTGGAGAGATTGGAAACCCAAATTGGTCTACATGGACAAGTTCTGGCCTGGTTTAGATCTTATCTGTTGGAAAGATATCAGTTTGTCTCTGTGAATGGTTTGTCCTCTGACAAATCAATTGTAAATTTCGGTGTTCCTCAAGGTTCCGTTTTAGGACCACTATTGTTTTCACTATATATTTTACCTCTTGGGGATGTCATTCGAAAACATAATGTTAAATTTCACTGCTATGCGGACGACACACAGCTGTACATTTCAATGAAACATGGTGAAGCCCCAAAATTGCCCTCGCTAGAAGCCTGGGTTTCAGACATAAGGAAGTGGATGGCTGCAAACTTTCTACTTTTAAACTCGGACAAAACAGAGATGCTTGTTCTAGGTCCCAAGAAACAAAGAGATCTTCTGTTCAATCTGACAATTAATCTGGATGGTTGTACAGTCGTCTCAAATAAAACTGTGAAGGACCTCGGTGTTACTCTGGACCCTGATCTCTCTTTTGAAGAACATATCAAGACTGTTTCAAGGACAGCTTTTTTTCATCTACGTAACATTGCAAAAATCAGAAACTTTCTGTCCAAAAATGACGCAGAAAAATGAATCCATGCTTTTGTTACTTCTAGGCTGGACTACTGCAATGCTCTATTTTCCGGCTATCCGGATAAAGCACTAAACAAACTTCAGTTGGTGCTAAATACGGCTGCTAGAATCCTGACTAGAACCAAAAAATGTGATCATATTACTCCAGTGCTAGCCTCCCTACACTGGCTTCCTGTTAAGGCAAGGGCTGATTTCAAGGTTTTACTGCTAACCTACAAAGCATTACATGGGCTTGCTCCTACCTATCTTTCCGATTTGGTCCTGCCGTACATACCTACACGTACGCTACGGTCACAAGATGCAGGCCTCCTAATTGTCCCTAGAATTTCTAAGCAAACGGCTGGAGTTAGGGCTTTCTCCTATAGAGCTCCATTTTTATGGAATAGTCTGCCTGAGAGACGCAGACTCAGTCTCAACCTTTAAGTCTTTACTGAAGACTTATCTCTTCAGTAGGTCCTATGATTAAGTATAGTCTGGCCCAGGAGTGTGAAGGTGAACGGAAAGGCTGGAGCAACGAACCGCCCTTGTTGTCTCTGCCTTGCCGGTTCCCCTCTTTCCACTGGGATTCTCTGCCTCTAACCCTATTACAGGGGCTGAGTCACTGACTTACTGGTGTTCTTCCATGCCGTCCATGGGAGGGGTGCGTCACTTGAGTGGGTTGAGTCACTGACGTGGTCTTCCTGTCTGGGTTGGCGCCCCCCCCTTGGGTTGTGCCATGGCGGAGATTTTTGTGGGCTATACTCGGCCTTGTCTTCGGACGGTAAGTTGGTGGTTGTAGACATCCCTCTAGTGGTGTGGGGGCTGTGCTTTGGCAAAGTGGGTGGGGTTATATCCTGCCTGTTTGGCCCTGTCCGGGGGTATCATCGGATGGGGCCACAGTGTCTTCTGATCCCTCCTGTCTCAGCCTCCAGTATTTATGCTGCAGTAGTTTATGTGCCGGGGGGCTAGGGTCAGTCTGTTACATCTGGAGTATTCTCTTGTCTTATCCGGTGTCCTGTGTGAATTTAAATATGCTCTCTCTAATTCTCTCTTTCTCTCTTTCTTTCTCTCGGAGGACCTGAGCCCTAGGACCATGCCTCGGGACTACCTGGCATGATGACTCCTTGCTGTCTCCAGTCCACCTGGCCATGCTGCTGCTCCAGTTTCAACTGTTCTGCCTGCGGCTACGGAACCCTGACCTGTTCACCGGACGTGCTTGTTGCACCCTCGACAACTACAATGATTATTATTATTTGACCATGCTGGTCATTTATGAACATTTTAACATCTTGACCATGTTCTGTTATAATATCCACCCGGCACAGCCAGAAAAGTACTGGCCACCCCTCATAGCCTGGTTCCTCTCTAGGTTTCTTCCTAGGTTTTTGGCCTTTCTAGAGAGTTTTTCCTAGGGAGTTTTTCCTAGCCACCGTGCTTCTTTCACATGCATTGCTTGCTGTTTGGGGTTTTAGGCTAGGTTTCTGTACAGCACTTTGAGATTTCAGCTGATATACGAAGGGCTATATAAATAAATTTGATTTGATTTGATTTATTCCATTTGCACAACAGCATGTGAAATTTATTGTCAATCAGTGTTGCTTCCTAAGTGGACTGTCACGTCCTGGCCAGTATAAGGGTTAATTGGTATTGTAGTTTGGTCAGGACGTGGCAGAGGGTATTTGTTTTATGTGGTTCAGGGTGGTGTTTTGGTTAAAGGGCGTTTGATTTAGTATTTCCGGGTTTTTGGTTTATGATCTATGTTTATGTAATTCTATGTCTAGTCTAGGTAGTCTGTTTTCTATGTAGAGTTAATTGGGGTGGACTTCCAATTGAAGGCAGCTGTGTGGTGTTGCCTTTGATTGGAAGTCCTATATTAGTTGGGTGTGTTTGTCTGTTTAATTGTGGGAGATTGTTCTGAGTTTAGCCTTGTGCCTTGCCAGACTGTTTTGTTGTTCATGAGTTCGTTTCGTTTTGTTGTTTTGGTGTTCATTTAGTTTGTAAATAAATACACACGATGAGCATACACATACCTGCTGCGTTTCGGTCCTCCATTACCGACGACAACCGTGACATGGACAGTTTGATTTCACAGAAGTGTGATTGACTTGGAGTTACATTGTGTTGTTTAAGTGTTCCCTTTATTTTTTTGAGCAGTATATATATATACACACACATATATATATATATATATATATATATATATATATATATATATATATATATATACACACATTTGCAAACATTTCTAAAAACCTGTTTTCGCATTGTCCTTATAGGCTTTTGTGTGTAGATTGATGAAGACAATAAGGCTGTGTAACGTAACAAAATGTGGTAAAAAAGAAGGGGTCTGAACTTTTCGAATGCACTGTACCTTCTCACGCCACAAACTCTGAGACATGAATGAGACAGGATGTTGAATGGTGCCAGATAGGATGGTGTATTACTACCACCAACAGCTGGGTGGTGAAATTACACTTAGAATTATAAACTGGGTGGTTCGGGCACCGAATGCTGATTGGCTGACAGCCGTAGTATATCAGAACGTATACCACAGGTTTGACAAAACATTTATTTTTAGAGACAGATCGAAACTTACTGGGGCGGAGTGGTGGTCCAAAGTAGAGGAGGATTATTAAACTTTTACATTTTTTTGGGGTGAGGGGAGCACAGAAGGACGGTAGTGCATAAATGCATAAATATTTGGATAGAAAATTTACAAATTACCCTCTTTCTATACGTCTATATCTGTATTGCAGAAGCAGTAGCCATCTGACAAAGATGTCTGACAAAGATATGCAGGTGTCGTAGCATGACACCTGCATATCGTAGCATGACACCTGTATATCTCTATCTCTCTGGGGCTAGGTCTAAGCTTCTCTTTCTTGGTAAATACCATATTTTTTACCTATTTGGTAAAAGACCATATTATGGCAAGAAAAAGCTCAAATAAGCAAAGAGAAATGACAGTCCACCATTACTTTAAGACATGAATGTCAGTCAATCCGGAAAATTTCAAGAACTTTAAAATGTTTGACAAAGATATGCAGGTGTCGTAGCGTGACATCTGCATATCGTAGCATGACACCTGCATATCTCTATCTCTCTGGGGCTAGGTCTAAGCTTCTCTTTCTTGGTAGATACCATATTTTTAACCTATTTGGTAAAATACCATATTATGGCAAGAAAAAGCTCAAATAAGCAAAGAGAAATGACAGTCCATCATTACTTTAAGACATGAATGTCAGTCAATCTGGAAAATTTCAAGAACTTTAAAAATGTCTTTAAGTGCAGTTGCAAAAAACATCACGCACTATGATGAAACTGGCTCTCATTAGGATCGCCACAGGATACGAATACCCAGAATTACCTCTGCTGCAGAGGATAAGTTCATTAGAGTTACCAGCTTCAGAAATTGCAGCCCAAATAAATGCTTCACAGAGTTCAAGTAACAGACACATCTCAACATCAACTGTTCAATTAAAATATGAACATCATACAGTGGACACCTAAGCCTATTAGGCCTTTGCATGCAATGGCTGTTTTTAATGTGGATCATTTGGCCAACATCCTTCGTATATTGATTGAGCCAGGTTGGATATTCAGATACACTACTCAGACTGGCCAATAAAAAGAAAAGATTAAGATGGGCAAAAGAACACAGACACTGGACAGAGGAACTGCCTAGAAGGCCAGCATCCCAGAGTTGCTTCTTCACTGTTGACGTTGAGACTGGTGTTTTGCGGGTACTATTTAATGAAGCTTCCAGTTTCTCAACCTAGACACTCTAATGTACTTGTCCTCTTGCTCAGTTGTGCACCGGGGCCTTCCACTCCTCTTTCTATTCTGGTTAGAGCCAGTTTGCGCTGTTCTTTGAAGGGAGTAGTACACAGCGTTGTACCAGATCTTCAGTTTCTTGGCAATTTCTCGCACGGAATAGCCTTAATTTCTTAGAACAAGAATAGACTGATGAGTTTCAGAAGAAAGTGCTTTGTTTCTAGCCATTTTGAGCCTGTAATCGAACCCACAAATACTGATGCTCCAGATACTCAACTAGTCTAAAGAAGGACAGTTTTATTGCTTCTTTAATGAGCACAACAATTTTCAGCTGTGCTAACATAATTGCAAAAGGGTTTTCTAATGATCAATTAGCCTTTGAAATTATAAACGTGGATTAGCTAACACAACACTCCATTGGAACACATTGCTGATAATAGGCCTCTGTACCCCTATGTAGATATTCCATTAAAAAAAAGAAAATCAGCCGTTTCCAGCTACAATAGTCATTTACAACATTAACAATGTCTACACTGTATTTCTGATCAATTTGATATAATTTTAATGGACAAAAAATGTGCTTTTCTTTCAAAAACAAGGACATTTCTAAGTGACTCCAAACTTTTGAACAGTAGTGTGTATGGATGTCCATTACATTTCTCAAATGTCCAGTAAATTAAAATCTTCCCTGTCATAGGAAGATTCCCTGAAATGGCATATTGTTTTTATGAGGATTTTAGAATATTCACATGAAATTCTGTTGCCAATTTTATGGAAACATAGCAATAAACAACCCAAAGACACAGGCAAGTACCCTAGTCCAGTGTCACTTTGATTATGCCTGCACATCATGGTTCAGCAGCAGCCCCAAACATCGAAAAAATAAGCTACCAGCCAAACAAGCTTGTCAGAACTCATACTCATCTGGAGGTTTTCGTCTCTATCTCTGTAATATGTCTGTATCTATGTAATTGCATATGTACTTTTGTAAAAAATAGGGACATCAATGGAAATAAGTCCCCATAAGAAAGTCATATCTTCTTCCTTCCCATCCTGACTGTGATTTACATTTGCATTTCAGTAATTTAGCTGATGCACTTATCCAGAGCGAGTTAAAGGTGCAATTAGGGTTAAGTGCCTTGCTCAAGGGCACGTTGACAGATTTTTCACATTGTCGGCTCAGGGTTTCGAACCAGTGACCTTTCAATTACTGGCCCAACTCTCTAACCGCTGATGTAAGATACCCGCCTTTTAATATCCTCCCCATCTTCTATAATATAGTAGAGGTTAGGTTAGACCGATAAATGATTGACGTGACTGAGGGGCAGTAGAGATTATTTACCTTGTCTGAAGTATTTCCCGTGAGTAGTAAGAAGGCATGGCAGCACAGACAGGAGAGATATCTTCCACTGTACTTTTCTCGCCAAAACATGCTCTTCTGCACACTCTCTCTCTCTCTCTCTCTCTCTCTCTCTCTCTCTCACACACACACACACACACACACACACACATTCCTCGCTGCTGCAGACCATAGCCTGAGTCCCAGTCTGTTTGCGCCATCATGCCAACTCCTTGTCACTGATGGTGATGCCAAGTGTTTGGCTTGACAATGACAGCAATGGAGTTAGCAAGAGCACAAATCTATGACCATGCTACAGACACCGAGGCTTATTCCTGTAGCCAACTCACACTGTACCACACACACTAACCCCACTACCTGTATGTCCCCCTCCGTCTAGGAGCAGTAACAGTGTGAGTCTCTCCGCTTTTATAAAAAACTGTTTTTGCTTTTTCATTATGGGGTATTATGTGTCCTATCTATCTATTTGTCTACCTATCTATCTATCAGTGCATTGTGAAAATATTTAGAACCCTTGACCTTTTCCAAATTTTGTTACGTTACAGCCTTATTTTCTTCATCAATCTACACACAATACCCCCTAATGACAAAGTGAAAACAGGTTTTTTTTTAACAAATTTAGAAAAAATTAAAAACAGAAATACCTTATTTATATAAGTATTCAGACCCTTTGCATTGAGACTCGAAATGGAACTCAGCTGCATCCTGTTTCCACCGATCATCCTTGAGATGTTTCTACAACTTGATTGGAGTCCACCTGTGGTAAATTCAATTAATTGGACATGATTTGGAAAGGCACACACCTGTCTATATAAGGTCCCACAGTTGACAGTGCATGTCAGAGCAAAAATCAAGCCATGAGGTCAAAGGAATTGTCTGTAGAGTTCTGAGACAGGATTGTGTCGGGTCACAGATCTGGAGAAGGGTACCAAAACATTTCTACAGCATTGAAGGTCACCAAGAACACAGAGGCCTCCATCATTCTGAAATGGAAGAAGTTTGGAACCATCAAGACTCTTGCTAGAGCTGGCTGCCTGGCCAAACTGAGCAATCGGGGGACAGCCTGCTTGGAGTTTGCCAAAAGGCACCTGAAGGACTCTCAGACCATAAGAAACAAGATTCTCTGGTCTGATGAAACCAAGATTGAACTATTTGGCCTGAATGCCAAGCGTTACATCTGGAGGAAACCTGACACCATCCCTACATTGAAGCATGATGGTGGCAGCATCATGCTGTGGGGATGTTTTTCAGAGGCAGTGACTGGGAGACTAGTCAGGATCAAGGGAAAGATGAACGGAACAATGTACAGAGAGATCATTGATGAAAACCTGCTTCAGAGTGCTCAGAACCTCAGACTGGGGCGAAGGTTCACCTTCCAACAGGACAACGACCCTTAGCACACACCCAAGACAACACAGGAGTGGTCTCTGAATGTCCTTGAGTGGCCCAGACTTGAACCCGATCGAACATATCTGGAGAGACCTGAAAATTGCTGTGCAGCGACACTCTCCATCCAACCTGACAGAGCCTGAGAGATCTGAAGAGAAGACTGGGAAAAACTCCCAAAATACAGGCGTGCCAAGCTTATTTCGTCATACCTAAGAAGACTCCAGGCTTTAATCGCTGTCAAAGGTGCTTCAACAAAGTACTGCATAAAGGGTATGAATACTTTTGTAAATGTAATGTTTCCATTTTATAAAAAACTGTTTTTGCTTTGTCATTATGGGGTATTATGTACACTGCTCAAAAAAAAAAGGGAACACTTAAACAACACAATGTAACTCCAAGTCAATCACACTTCTGTGAAATCAAACTATCCACTTAGGAAGCAACACTGATTGACAATAAATTTCACATGCTGTTGTGCAAATGGAATAGACAACAGGTGGAAATTATAGGCAATTAGCAAGACACCCCCAATAAAGGAGTGGTTCTGCAGGTGGGGACCACAGACCACTTCTCAGTTCCTATGCTTCCTGGCTGATGTTTTGGTCACTTTTGAATGCTGGCAATGCTTTCGCTCTAGTGGTAGCATGAGACGGAGTCTACAACCCACACAAGTGGCTCAGGTAGTGCAGCTCATCCAGGATGGCACATCAATGCGAGCTGTGGCAAGAAGGTTTGCTGTGTCTGTCAGCGTGTCTGGCTGTGTCTGGCGCTACCAGGAGACAGGCCAGTACATCAGGAGACGTGGAGGAGGCCATAGGAGGGCAACAACCCAGCAGCAGGACCGCTACCTCCGCCTTTGTGCAAGGAGGAGCAGGAGAAGCACTGCCAGAGCCCTGCAAAATGACCTCCAGCAGGCCACAAATGTGCATGTGTCTGCTCAAACGGTCAGAAACAGACTCCATGAGGGTGGTATGAGGGCCCGACGTCCACAGGTGGGGGTTGTGCTTACAGCCCAACACCGTGCAGGACGTTTGGCATTTGCCAGAGAACACCAAGATTGGCAAATTCGCCACTGGCGCCCTGTGCTCTTCACAGATGAAGCAGGTTCACACTGAGCATACAGGCACGTGGAGGCCACACACACTACTGAGCCTCATTTTGACTTGTTTTAAGGACATTACATCAAAGTTGGATCAGCCTGTAGTGTGGTTTTCCACTTTAATTTTGAGTGTGACTCCAAATCCAGACCTCCATGGGTTGATAAATTGGATTTCCATTGATTCTTTTTGTGTGATTTTGTTGTCAGCACATTCAACTATGTAAAGAAAAAAGTATTTATTAAGATTATTTCTTTCATTCAGATCTAGGATGTGTTGTTTAAGTGTTCCCTTTATTTTTTGAGCAGTATATATATCTATCTATATATCACTATATCTGGGGTGGCAGGTAGCCTAGTGGTTAGAGCATTGGGCCAGTAACCGAACGGTTGGTGGATCAAATCCCCGAGCTGACAAGGTAAAATTATTTTGTTCTGCCCCTGAACAAGGCAGTTAACCCACTGTTCCTAGGCCGTCATTGTAAATAAGAATTTGTTCTTAACTGACTTGCCTAGTTAAATAAAAAAAAATTAAAAAATTATTCTATCGCTAAGGGTCAGGAGACTGAAAAAGATATAATATTATTGGCAGTTATTACATTATGGACTAGTCATGAATGGGCCTAAGAGTGTCTACTGCTGGTTAGGGCTGGGACGTCAAGGGACTTCACGATGCAATATTATCACGATACTTATGTAACGATACGATATGTATTGTGATTCAATATGTATTGTGATTCAGTAGTGATTTTATTGTGATTTGATGTTCTAAACATATTGCACACCATATGTCTGCTGCAGAGGGACAAGAGAACCATGAGCAAACAAGTGCTGAAAACATTTTGGCTCACTATTTAAAAAGATGGAGAACATGCTATGAAGGAAAAATACAGGAGTTTTGGTGCAGGTAAAGCTGACTAGTGCAAAAAATAATAGTGCAATATTGTCAAAATGATATATCGTCTAAAATAATATCCCGATATGTAACTGTCTATTTTTTTTCCACCATCACTAATCCTATTTGAAGTATGTCCAGTCTTCAGTCTTTTACATCTTGTTTAACTGGTGGTATTCTTCTAAGATACCGCCTTTCTCGACAATATCTTCATCTTAGGTACGGTAGTCCTCCACTCTCAGATAAGAGAGATATAAATCGTTGTGTGTGTCCCTGTGGTGTTTTTTTAGCTAAAGTCTTTATAGTCCACCTGATAGAGAAGGACCCAAGGATATGCTACACATGTGACCAGGCTCTTCAGCACTCTTGGTACAGTGCATGCGCACACACACACACGCACCTTCTTGCACATATTCTTGTGCCCCTCAACAGAGCCTGACCCTCATGTCTCTCTCCCTCCCCCAGGTTGCTGGAGACACAGCCATGGTTAAGAACACCCATGAGTCTGTCAACGCCCAGATCAAGAAGAACTTTGCCAAGAGCAAATGGAGGGTGGGTTGCTCTTACTGTGCTCTCCTGCTATTAACTATTATAACTTCATGTAACATTTTGTTAGCTTTATGGTGCAAAATGGCATTTTACAATAAGGGTCCATTTATAATGGATTTAGAACTAGTTTAGTAATGGTTAATGTTTATTTATAAATGAAGAAGGTGGAAAGCTTTAAGGTCCTCGGTATATACATCACTGACAAACTGAAATGCTCCACCCACACAGACAGTGTGGTGAAGAAGGCGCAATAGCGCCTCTTCAACCTCAGGAGGCTGAAAGAATTTGGCTAGGATCCTAAAACCCTCACAAACTTTTACAGATGCACAATTGAGAGCATCCTGTCAGGCTGTATCACCGCCTGGTACGGCAACTGCACCTCCCGCAACCACAGGGCTCTCCAGAGGGTGGTGTGGTCTGCCCAACACATCACCTGCCCCCGATGTCACAGAAAGGCCAAAAAGATAATCTAGTACAACAACCACCCGAGCCCTGCCTGTTCACCCCGCTATCATCCAGAAGGCGAGGTCAGTACAGATGTATCAAAGCTGGGACAAAAACACTGAAAAACAGGTTTTGGAGCAGTGGCTTCTTCCTTGCTGAGCGGCCTTTCAGGTTATGTCGATATAGGACTCATTTTACTGTGGATATAGATACTTTTGTATCTGTTTCCTCCAGCATCTTCACAATGTCCTTTGCTGTTGTTCTGGGATTGATTTGCACTTTTCGCACCAAAGTACGTTCATCTCCAGGAGACAGAATGCGTCTCTTTCCTGAGTGGTATGACAGCTGCGTGGTCCCATGGTGTTTATACTTGCGTACTATTGTTTGTACAGATGAACGTGGTACCTTCAGGCATTTGGAAATTGCTCCCAAGGATGAACCAGACTTGTGGAGGTCTACAATTACTTTTCTGAGGTCTTGTCTGATTTCTTTTGATTTTCCCATGATGTCAAGCAAGAGGCACTGAGTTTGATGGTAGGCCTTGAAATACATCCACAGGTGCACCTCCAATTGACTCAAATGATGTCAATTAGCCTACCAGAAGCTTCTTAAACCATTACATCATTTTCTGGAATTTTCCACGCTGTTTAAAGGCACAGTCAACTTCGTGTATGTAAACTTCTGACCCACTGGAATTGTGATACAGTGAATTATAAGTGAAATAATCTGTCTGTAAACAATTGTGGGAAAAATTACTTGTGTCATGCACAAAGTAGATGTCCTAACCGACTTGCCAACAAGTGGTTGAAAAACGAGTTTTAATGACTCCAACCTCTGTATGTAAACTTCCGACTTCAACTGTACCTGTCTTGCAAGAAATCACGCACAGAACGAGCAGTATGGTGGATCCCATCTTCCATATAAAATTGGTGGATCCCATCTTCCATATGAAATTATTGTCAATAAATTTAATTTGATTTAATTGTCAATAAATGTTACACAGAGAGCTGCAGTAGTCTCGTAGCTAGTTATGGAGGGCTAGAAGTCTGCAGAACTGTTCAATGCCATGGTTTAAGAAGGACAGAGGGACAGATATTAGTGGGTGTTTGTTGGTGTCAAGTTGTGACCCAATCAGTTCTTTAAAATCCATCTTCAGCTGTTCTGAGCTGCCCTTCATAATGTCCTTGAATCCCATGTGAACTATGATAGACACAATTTCCTGTTTTTGCTCCTGGAACTGAGACAGTTCTCACCATTGAACTGCCCAATACAATGGAATGGGGAAATCCGCCAATTCTTACCCCTCACGCAATTCGTTGAACCTTTCACCGGCCCACGAGAAGCGGGATAGCGTAAGCCCACTGCTCCTTGTGATAGGTATTCCTTTTGTCAATCTGCTCTGAACCTCTCACAATCACTCCCGTCTGCTTAGCAGCATATCGCTGCCTTTGGTTTCCACGACATTCTAGATGATTCTTTGCTTTCAACTTTGTGGCAACAGTTTGGGGAAGGCCCTTTCCTGTTTCAACATGACAATGCCGCGGGGGACAAAGCGAGATCCATACAGAAATGGTTTGTCGAGATTGGTGTGGAAGAACGTGACTGGCCTGCACAGAGCCCTGACTTCAACCCCATCGAACACCTTTGGGATGAACTGGAATGTTGGCTGCAAGCCAAGCCTAATCGCCCAACATCAGTTTCCGACCTCACTAATGCTCTTGTGGCTGAATGGAAGCAAGTCCCTGCAGCAAGTCCCTGCAGCAAGTCCCTGAAGCAACGAACATCTAGTGGAAAGCCTTCACAGAAGAGTGGAGGCTGTTCTAGCAGCAAAGGGGGACCAACTCCATATTAATGACCATGATTTTGGAATGAAATGTTCGACAATTGGTAATGTAGTGTCTATCTATCTATCTATCATCTATCTATCTATCTATCTATCTATCTATCTATCTATCTATCTATCTATCTATCTATCTATCTATCTATCTATCTATCTAGGTAGGCCATTCCCTGTGGCTCAGTTGGTAGAGCATGGTGTTTGCCACACCAGCTTGGTGTGTGCAATGCTAGGGTTGTGGGTTCGATTCCCACAGGGGGCCAGTACAAAAAAAAAGAAATGTATGCATTCACTACTGTAAGTTGCTCTGGATAAAAGCGTCTGCTAAATGACTAAAATGTAAATGTATCTATCTATCATATGGACTGGAATTACGCACATTGTTCAAACCATGATAACGCAGAAGAGAACATGTGATTCTGGTGCAGCACATGTGGCCTACAATGTTACAGGCTACTGAAATATAATAGGGCATAGTAGGCTGATGCGTACCTTTCATAATATTTCCCCTAATGTTATTAGCTTACCCATCTCCATCTGGCTTTTGGGGTCACCTTGTTCTTTAAATTGTAAAGATTATTCTTTTTACATTTTTTGTTTCAGCTACAGTTTTAAAAGCCTATTACTCGAATATCCTTGCTTTAAATCAGCGCACACGCAAGCACTCTTTCGCAGTCTCTCTCGCCGTGAACTCCATACAAATTGCATCCAAAATAGATAATCCTGTTCTAGATTGATATATAGTCCTATATATAGATGTCCTAGCCTACCTCTTTCAGGTGCTAAATTATACCCAGTTTTGGCCTTATAGTAACGAGTTTATTTATATTTATATCACCACCATTTTATTACGTTTGCAATCGCAACAAATAATCTGCTCAGACCCCAACCAAGGAGCATCAAAAGTCGTGCTATAAATTCTCAGACAACCCAAAGATTCATTGATGCCCATCCAGACTCCCTCTGCCTACCCAAAGACGACAGCGGACAAAAATCAGTTAACCACCTAACTGAGGAACTCAATTTAACCTTGCGCAATACCCTAGATGCAGTTGCACCCCTAAAAACTAAAAACATTTGTCATAAGAAACTAGTTCCCTGGTATACAGAAAATACCCGAGCTCTGAAGCAAGCTTCCAGAAAATTGGAACGGAAATGGCACCACACCAAACTGGAAGTCTTCCAACTAGCTTGGAAAGACAGTACCGTGCAGTATCAAAGAGCGCTCACTGCTGCGCGATCATCCTATTTTTCCAACTTAATTGAGGAAAATAAGAACAATCCGAAATGTCTTTTTAATACTGTCGCAAATCTAACTAAAAAGCAGCATTCCCCAAGAGAGGATGGCTTTCACTTCAGCAGTAATAAATTCATGAACTTCTTTGAGGAAAAGATCATGATCATTAGAAAGCAAATTACGGACTCCTCTTTAAATCTGCGTATTCCTCCAAGGCTCAGTTGTCCTGAGTCTGCACAACTCTGCCAGGACCTAGGATCAAGGGAGACACTAAAGTGTTTTAGTACTACAGTGGAGGAAAAAAGTATTTGATCCCCTGCTGATTTTGTACGTTTACCCACTTACAAAGAAATGATCAGTCTATCATTTTAATGGTAGGTTTATATGAACAGTGAGAGACAGAATAACAACAACAAAAAATCCAGAAAAACGCATGTCAAAAATGTTATAAAATGATTTGTATTTTAATGAGAAAAATAAGTATTTGACCCCTCTGCAAATCATGACTTAGTACTTGGTGGCAAAACCCTTGTTGGCAATCACAGAGGTCAGATGTTTCTTGTAGTTGGCCACCAGGTTTGCATACATCTCAGGAGGGATTTTGTCCCACTCCTCTTTGCAGATCTTCTCCAAGTCATTAAGGTTTCGAGGCTGACGTTTGGCAACTCGAACCTTCAGCTCCCTCCACAGATTTTCTATGGGATTAAGGTCTGGAGACTGGCTAGGCCACTCCAGGGCCTTAATGTGCTTCTTCTTGAGCCACTCCTTTGTTGCCTTGGCCCTGTGTTTTGGGTCATTGTCATGCTGGAATATCCATCCACGACCCATTTTCAATGCCCTGGCTGAGGGAAGGAGGTTCTCACCCAAGATTTGACAGTACATGGCCCCGTCAAATGATGCGGTGAAGTTGTCCTGTCCCCTTAGCATAAAAACACCCCCAAAGCATAATGTTTCCACCTCCATGTTTGACGGTGGAGATGGTGTTGTTGGGGTCATAGGCAGCATTCCTCCTCCTCCAAACACGGCGAGTTGAGTTGATGCCAAAGAGCTCCATTTTGGTCTCATCTGACCACAACATTTTCACCAGTTGTTCTCTGAATCATTCAGATGTTCATTGGCAAACTTCAGATGGGCATGTACCGTAAATTCCGGACTATAAGCCGCAACTTGTTTCCCAGGCTTTGAACCTCGCGGCTTAAACAATGACGCGGCTAATATATGGATTTTTCCCGCTTTCAATTTTTTTTCTTCCAAAAAAACACATTCTGTGACGTGCTCAGTTTTTTGGCGGCATGAAGCTTTCATTAGACCAATGAAATTGCCGAACGGGTTAAGGTCAAACAACTTTTTAGTTTACTGTTTAGATTAAATCGAGCGCTCTCAAACTTCCCATCATTCTGATTACGGTAGTCATTTTGTCACCCTCATCATGGCAAAGACACGGAGAAATGCATATGATGCAGCTTTCAAGTTGAAGGTGATTGATCTGGCTGTTGGAAAAGGAAATAGAGCTGCTGCACGG